>NC_091315.1:10932070-10987070 GCF_038502225.1 Cherax quadricarinatus
ATAGAAAAATAGTAATAAACATTTTATTTTGTTTGTGTAAACAAGTTTTGTAAACAATGTAGTGACAACAGTGTTTGTGCAGTTATTGTGAAGTAAATAAAGAGAAAAATCTTACAAAATAGTGCTCATATTGGTCTCCCAGGCCATAAAAGTTACTTGAAAAAAAAATAAAAAATAAAAAATAATAGAAAAAAGTAGATAAAAAGAAAATAAGAAGATACTGGGCGAGCGGCAGTCAGCGATGCTGCCACATGCGGTTCATTTTCTGTCAACTTCACGCCTCCATATCTCGGTAAGTATTGATAGCAATAAAATTTTTTTTAGCCTATAATGTTTAGAAAAAAAAAACTATCTTGTCATAAGAAAAATTATTTTTTTTTTTTTAAATTTCTCGACCCTGAGAACTAGTCTGGGAGAGGACCTGTCAACCCTGAAAGGTAGTGTTGTTCTCAGGGTCGAAAATTTTTCGAAAAAAAATAAAAATTGTTTTTCTTATGAGATAATAGAGAATCTTTTCCTCATCATAATGACACCAAAAGTATGAAATTTTACTGAAAACTTACAGAATTATGCTCTCGCGAAGTTAGCGGTCTCCATGATGTTTATGCATCGGTGATTTTGCCCACATTGAGTCCTATTTTCAGTCAATTCCAATGTACCAGTTGACAAAAATCATAACTATTTTGCTAGAACTCCATTTGTTCTATCGAATGAGTACAAGAAACCACCCATTTACCAATTTCAACTAACCAATAAAGTGGTCAGAAATTGGCAATTTGGCAAATTTCACACAAATTTCAAAAGATGCCAATTTCCAAATATGGTCCAGAATAAACAAGACAGACATTCATGGCACTAAAATAACATTTTCTCTGTTCATTAGTCACATCCCCAGGCCCCTCTTACATTTCTTTTGCTTTCCACTTTGAATTTTTATTCTGACAAAAAACAGTAGATTTACTGTCATGCAGACTACTGCATCAGTGTAAAAATGGTATAAATAATATCGGCACACTTGTGAAAGACTATCAGTCACCAGTTAACATGTATTGGACGCGTGGCATGATCTGTTTACTTTTGAACACTGGCAAAAATCAAACACTTCTGCTACTTTGAGCTGAATTTCAAGGTACTTTTCACTGTAAAATCAAATCATAATCATCTCAATTTCTGTAATATGTCTTCCATTCTATAAAATGAGACCAAGAAAACGAGAATACAACCATAAATACCATACGAAAATACACTGCAAATTCGCTGCTTTAACCCTTTCAGGGTCGGCAGGCCCTCTCCTAAACTTGTTCTCAGGGTCGGAAATTTTTGAGAGAAAAAAAAAATGATTTTTTTCTTATGAAATGATAGAGAATCTTTTCCCAATCATGACACCAAAAGTATGAAATTTGATTGAAAACTTAGGGAATTATGCTCTCACGAAGTTAGCGGTCTCGACAATGTTTATGTATCGGCGATTTGCCCACTTTGAGCCCTATTTTCGGCCAATTCCAATGTACCAGTTGACAAAAATCATAACTATTACTCCAGAACTCCATTTTTTCTATCGAATGAATACAAGAAACCACCCATTTACCAATTTCAACTATTCAATAAAGTGGTGTGAAATTGGCAATTTTGCCAATTTCACAATTTCAAAAGATTCCAATTTCCAAATAGGGTCCAGAATAAACAAGACAGACATTCCTGGCACTAAAATAACAGTTCTTCTGTTCATTAGTCATGTTCCCAGGAATCTGTTACATTTCTTTTGCTTTCCACATTGAATTTTTATTCTCACAAAAAAATGGAAGATTTACTGTTATGCAGACAATTGCATTAGTGTAGAAATGGTATAAATAATATCAGCGCACTTGTGAAAGAATATTAGACTCGCCAGCTGATGTGTATTGGACGCATGGCTTGATTTATTTACTTTTGAACTTTGGCAAAAATCGAACATTTCTGTTACTCCGAGCTCAATTTCAAGGTACTTTTAACTGTGAAACCAATAAAAATCATTTCAATTTCCCTAATATGTCTTTCTTTCTATAAAATGAGACCAGGAAAACTAGAATACAACCATAAATAGCATACGAAAATACACTGCAAAGTCGCTGTTTTAAACCAAAGACACAATCTGGATTTTTTTTATACTGTGCACACTGACCACATAGATCCATTCTTTCATATGTAGGTCTACCAGTTTTCTCTTGCTAGATTTGAAGGCGCTAGAATTTACGCGTCCTAGTACGGCACCAACCCTGGCGTGCAAGCTGTACTAGTATGATACCAATCCTGAAAGGGCTAATATGTCAAAAACATTGGCTTGTAAGACGTATATATACAGCCAAAACAGTCAAAAGGTTAAAGGAAGCTTTGGATTGTTACTGGCCTGTGACAGTGCCAATTTGCAAAGTTTTACTTCAACCCCACAGTTGTCCTTGTCTGGTAACTCATGCAAGGTAAGCAAATTCATTGTTAAAAAAAAAAGATTCCATCAGTATTGTAGAGAATTTGAAATAGAACACAACTAATGAAAGAAAACCAGGAAATGTTGAAATCTCTCATTGTTATGGCAGTTTAAAGTTTCATGAGTTTAGTAAGACTTTAGCCCTTTAACTGTTTTTGACATACTAGTACACAGAGAGCCAGATTGTGCTTGACGTACCTGTATATCAAATTTTCATGAATTCACATATTCTGCCAGCCACCATTTTAATCTCGTATGAGGACAGAGAACCTTCCCAGAGCATCAGTAGGATTACAGAACCTCACCAGAGCATCATGAGGGATCAAAGAACTCACCAGAGCAATGTGCAGTCAAAGAACCTCATCAGAGCAACATGTGGTGAGTTTAGTACTGATTTACCAATTTGTTAGTGCTCTAGAAGAGTGAGTTATCTGTTAGTGATTTTGGGGATTATATTATCCACATAGCCCAGTCTCAGATTAGTCCTCATAGGTTAGCAAGGAAATATTGCAGGATTAAGAACCATTAAGCATATTGGAGAATAATGGTATGTGTAAACTGAATGTAAGTAGAAGTTTGTATGTATGATTCACCTTTCAACTTGTGTGTTCATAAGACTGAAGAAAAATCAGCAGTCTTACCAGAGTACAGTTCTCTCCACCACTTTTTATCAAATTGGCATCAGGGAGCAACACTGCCTATTAACAATATACCAACTTTCTCTTTACCAGATAAGAGTGACAGCTAAATCAATGCAATGAGGCATTCTCAAGCTATTATTATTTTTTTTTTATTAACACACTGGCCGATTTCCACCAAGGCAGGGTGGCCCGAAAAAGAAAAACTTTCACCATCATTCACTCCATCACTGTCTTGCCAGAAGGGTGCTTTACACTACAGTTTTTAAACTGCAACATTAACACCCCTCCTTCAGAGAGCAGGCACTGTACTTCCCATCTCCAGGACTCAAGTCCGGCCTGCCGGTTTCCCTGAACCCCTTCATAAATGTTACTTTGCTCACACTCCAACAGCACGTCAAGTATTAAAAACCATTTGTCTCCATTCACTCCTATCAAACACGCTCACGCATGCCCGCTGGAAGTCCAAGCCCCTCGCACACAAAACCTCCTTTACCCCCTCCCTCCAACCTTTCCTAGGCCGACCCCTACCCCGCCTTCCTTCCACTACAGACTGATACACTCTTAAAGTCATTCTGTTTCGCTCCATTCTCTCTACATGTCCGAACCACCTCAACAACCCTTCCTCAGCCCTCTGGACAACAGTTTTGGTAATCCCGCACCTCCTCCTAACTTCCAAACTACGAATTCTTTGTATTATATTCACACCACACATTGCCCTAAGACATGACATCTCCACTGCCTCCAGCCTTCTCCTCGCTGCAACATTCATCACCCATGCTTCACACCCATATAAGAGCTTTGGTAAAACTATACTCTCATACATTCCCCTCTTTGCCTCCAAGGACAAAGTTCTTTGTCTCCACAGACTCCTAAGTGCACCACTCACCCTTTTCCCCTCATCAATACTATGATTCACCTCATCTTTCTTAGACCTATCTGCTGACACGTCCACTCCCAAATATCTGAATACATTCACCTCCTCCATACTCTCTCCCTCCAATCTGATATCCAATCTTTCATCACCTAATCTTTTTGTTATCCTCATGACCTTACTCTTTCCTGTATTCACTTTTAATTTTCTTTTTTTGCATACCCTACCAAATTCATCCACCAACCTCTGCAACTTCTCTTCAGAATCTCCCAAGAGTACAGTGTCATCAGCAAAGAGCAACTGTGACAACTCCCACTTTATGTGTGATTCTTTATCTTTTAACTCCACGCCTCTTGCAAAGACCCTCGCATTTACTTCTCTTACAACCCCATCTATAAATATATTAAACAACCACGGTGACATCACACATCCTTGTCTAAGGCCTACTTTTACTAGGAAATAATCTCCCTCTCTCCTACATACTCTAACTTGAGCCTCACTATCCTCGTAAAAACTCTTCACTGCTTTCAGTAACCTACCTCCTACACCATACACCTGCAACATCTGCCACATTGCCCCCCTATCCACCCTGTCATACGCCTTTTCCAAATCCATAAATGCCACAAAAACCTCTTTAGCCTTATCTAAATACTGTTCACTTATATGTTTCACTGTAAACACCTGGTCCACACACCCTCTACCTTATCTAAAGCCTCCTTGTTCATCTGCTATCCTATTCTACGTCTTACTCTTAATTCTTTCAATAATAACTCTACCATACACTTTACCAGGTATACTCAACAGACTTATCCCCCTATAATTTTGCACTCTCTTTTGTCCCCTTTGCCTTTATACAAAGGAACTATGCATGCTCTCTGCCAATCCCTAGGTACCTTACCCTCTTCCATACATTTATTAAATAATTGCACCAACCACTCCAAAACTATATCCCCACCTGCTTTTAACATTTCTATCTTTATCCCATCATTCCCGGCTGCCTTACCCCCTTTCATTTTACCTACTGCCTCACAAACTTCCCCCACACTCACAACTGGCTCTTCCTCACTCCTACAAGATGTTATTCCTCCTTACCCTATACATGAAATCACAGCTTCCCTATCTTCATCAACATTTAACAATTCCTCAAAATATTCCCTCCATCTTCCCAATACCTCTAACTCTCCATTTAATAACTCTCCTCTCCTATTTTTAACTGACAAATCCATTTGTTCTCTAGGCTTCCTTAACTTGCTAATCTCACTCCAAAACTTTTTCTTATTTTCAACAAAATTTGTTGATAACATCTCACCCACTCTCTCATTTGCTCTCTTTTTACATTGCTTCACCAGTCTCTTAACCTCTCTCTTTTTCTCCATATACTCTTCCCTCCTTGCATCACTTCTACTTTGTAAAAACTTCTCATATGCTAACTTTTTCTCCCTTACTACTCTCTTTACATCATCATTCCACCAATCGCTCCTCTTCCCTCCCGCACCCACTTTCCTGTAACCACAAACTTCTGCTGAACACTCTAACACTACATTTTTAAACCTACCCCATACCTCTTCGACCTCATTGCCTATGCTCTCATTAGCCCATCTATCCTCCAATAGCTGTTTATATCTCACCCTAACTGCCTCCTCTTTTAGTTTATAAACCTTCACCTCTCTCTTCCCTGATGCTTCTATTCTCCTTGTATCCCATCTACCTTTTACTCTCAGTGTAGCTACAACTGAACAATGATCTGATATATCTGTGGCCCCTCTATAAACATGTACATCCTGAAGTCTACTCAACAGTCTTTTATCTACCAATACATAATCCAACAAACTACTGTCATTTCGCCCTACATCATATCTTGTATACTTATTTATCCTCTTTTTCTTAAAATATGTATTACCTATAACTAAACCCCTTTCTATACAAAGTTCAATCAAAGGGCTCCCATTATCATTTACACCTGGCACCCCAAACTTACCTACCACACCCTCTCTAAAAGTTTCTCCTACTTTAGCATTCAGGTCCCCTACCACAATTACTCCCTCACTTGGTTCAAAGGTTCCTATACATTCACTTAACATCTCCCAAAATCTCTCTCTCTCCTCTACATTCCTCTCTTCTCCAGGTGCATACACGCTTATTATGTCCCACTTTTCGCATCCAACCTTTACTTTAATCAACATAATTCTTGAATTTACACATTCATATTCTCTTTTCTTCTTCCATAACTGATCTTTCAACATTACTGCTACCCCTTCCTTAGCTCTAACTCTCTCAGATACTCCAGATTTAATCCCATTTATTTCCCCCCCACCGAAACTCCCCTACCCCCTTCAGCTTTGTTTCGCTTAGGGCCAGGACATCCAACTTCTTTTCATTCATAACATCAGCAATCATCTGTTTCTTGTCATCCGCACTATATTCACACACATTCAAGCATCCCAGTTTTATAAAGTTTTTCTTCTTCTCTTTTTTAGTAAGCATCTACAGGAGAAGGGGTTACTAGCCCATCGCTCCCGGCATTTTAGTCGCCTCATACAACACGCATGGCTTACGGAGGAAAGATTCTTTTCCACTTCCCCATGGACAATAGAAGAAATAAAGAAGAACAAGAGCTATTTAGAAAAAAGAGAAAAACCTAGATGTATGTATATATATATGCATGTATGTGTCTGTGAAGTGTGACCAAAGTGTAAGTAGGAGTAGCAAGATATCACTGTTATCTAGCATGTTTATGAGACAGAAAAAGACACCAGCAATCCTACCATCATGCAAAACAGTTACAGGTTTCTGTTTCACAGTCATCTGGCAGGACGGTAGTACTTCCCTGGGTGGTTGCTGTCTACCTACCTTACCAAGCTAATACATGAAAATACAGTAAAATATAACTAAAAATAAACCTTTAGGAAACCACTATAGGTATCCTCCTTTACAAGGAGTATGTTTGATTATTTAAATAACTAACATAAGTGTAAAAGAATTTTCAGTGGTACAGTATTTAGTGATTTCCATTTACTTACATTCTTTTCAAAGGATTCATGTACGGTAAAATTTTCTCGGCAGATACACAGTTCTGCAGGATTATCCTTAATGACATCTCGACATAATCTTGCATCTCCATTAGCTAGTGTGTGGTTTATACTGAGGCATTCAGTGTAATCTAGCTGTAATTCTTGCACCTGAAATAAAATAAATAATTAAATAAAAGCCATGTCAGAGAGATGGGAGAATACAAACTGTGCATACAGCAATACCTTGATTTAAAGGACTAATGGAGGGAGAAGGTGTCCATAAATGCTGACTGTTAAATCTAAATGAAAGGATTGTTTTTAATGACCATAACAATGGCCAATCCTTGATTTAATGAACTTCATCCATTATTTCTGGATGTTGTCTGACCACAGATTTTATCCATTAAACCTGAAATATGTTAAATCATGATACATTAAATCGAGGGTTTTGCTGCATAGCAACAAAGTCAGGTCAGGGTTCTAGAGGACCCTGACCTTTGTAGCTATGCTACTGTCCTGTATTGCTACTGTACTCTAATGCTATTTGAATTACTCGTCATCTTTTACTTTTCCAAAATACAGTCTCGCTCTTAGCTGTTATATTAAAGATTTATAATTTTTTTTTTAATTTGATTTCAGCAAAACTTAGGGTTTTTCTAGTCTTTGTTTTAAGCAAGCATTCTGAGGGAATGCACCTCGGTAGTGTTTTGCCTTGCCATTGGTACTGTGATCAATATGAAAGTCAACAACACACACTACCAAATTTTTTTTACAATGTCTAGGAGTAAACATGACACTTATGAACTATATTTTTACGTAATTAAATTTTGAATTGATTATACTGACATATCTCCGATTAGCAATTGTACACTTACTGAACATGTTGGT
The DNA here is from genome assembly GCF_038502225.1 of Cherax quadricarinatus. Classification (NCBI taxonomy): domain Eukaryota; kingdom Metazoa; phylum Arthropoda; class Malacostraca; order Decapoda; family Parastacidae; genus Cherax; species Cherax quadricarinatus. The sequence goes on from NC_091315.1 coordinate 10,939,946, forward strand.
GACTGTGGTAAGAAAGATACATATGTGAATGGTTATAAAAGCAGTAGTAGTACATATAATAATTGAGGAGGTAAAATTACTAAATTAGATGACTGAGATAAGGAACAAGCTAAGGAAAATATTACTAAATCATAATGGAAAAAGTGTTTATCCATTTTAGATGAATCTATCTCTTTCATGGAGAAATCATTTACCTTTACACAGTACTATAATGTACAATACCCTCACAGTGGCTGTCACACAAATACGTCAATGAGGCCACGGTCTCTCGGATAGCTCTATATCATGAGCTCAGCTCACTTGGGTAAACTGAGCAGTAAATTTTGGCCTAGATATGCAGTGTATAAAAAATTCTGCACTCAGGTTTTGTTTCCAATTTTCTCTTAACAAACATTAGTAAACAACCACTGGAACAAGGTCTCTTGTAGACTCCATGATGAGGCTTCAATAAGTAATTTCACAATAGAGCTAGGTACAGTTGACTGACCTAGAGAATTCTCTAATGCCAATGGTATCAATGACTGGATAGATATAGTTCTTAACAAATTACTTAGACTATATTACAAACATTTTCCCATAAAAACAAAACAGATTATGAATAAATGGCTAGGTTGCCCATGGCTAACTAACAGCATACTAAGATCTAATGATAAGAAACATCAATATGAAAAGCAATACAGACAGGGCTTAATAAACAAAGATATTATTAAACACTATGCATCAGTCCTCACCAAACTAATAAGAAAGGCTAAGCAATTGTACCGCTCCAGTAGATTCACCGAAACAAGAGGAGATATAAAAAAGACCTGGAAGATACTCTCTCAGATTCTGGGCACCCACAAACTGAAAAGAAAACTAGGGATGTTGTCCTAACTAAACCGAATGAAACACAACTACAGTGTATTGACTTTTTCTCAACCATAGGATCAAATCTCGCCAGTAAAATCCCAGGTACCAATACCCGAGCAAGTGATTACTTAGATGGGAATTTTCCAACCTCCTCCTATCTTGCACCAACCGAGCCCATGAAGGTCACCATGATTATTAAGTAGCTTAAAAATAAATCAGGAAATCTGGCTCAAGTCCTGCCATTATTGTACAAAAGAGCGGCTCATGTTCTTTCGCCTGCTATTCCATTACTCTTTAACAAATCACTAGAAACCCGCACTTTCCTGACACTACTCAAGACAGGAAGGGTTACACCAATACACAAAGGTGGTGACCCCACAGACATAAACAACTACAGGCCAATATCAAACGTGTCGTTGCTATCCCAAATCTTTAAGAAACTTGTCCACAAGAGATTATATTCCTTTATAATAGCACAAAGCATCATGAACCCCTGCCAATTTGGCTTCAGGAGAAGCAAAAGCACAAACGACGCAATTGTAAAAATGCTAGACCTGCTTTACACAGAACTTGAAAAATGAATATCCATTAGGACACTTCATCGACCCAAGGAAAGCTTTTGACACATCAGACCACAGCATCCTACTCCACAAACTTGGTCACTATGGTAAAAGAGGCTATGCACTTACATATTTCAAATCCTACCTTACTAACAGGCATCAATATGTCTATTAACCCTTTCAGGGTCCGTCCCGTAGATCTACGGCTTTACGTTCAGGGTCCAAACCGTAGATCTACGCCATGAGCTCAGCTCACTCTGATAAACTGTGAGTGGTACATTTGGGCCTAGATATGAGAGAATACATCTATGTGGTATGTGTGCACCACATAAAACAGATCCTGCAGCACACTGTGTATAATGAGAGAAAAAATATGAAATCATGATTTTTCGATTAAAACAGCAACTTTGCAGTGTTTTTTCGTATGTTTTTTATAGTTGTATTTGCGATTTCTTGGTCTCATTTGATAGAATGGAAGACATATTACAGAAATAGAGATGATTTTGATTGGTTTTAGCACTGGAAATGGCTTGAAACTGAGCTCAAAGTAGCAGAAATGTTAAATTTTTGCCGATATTCAAGAGTAAACAAACGACCTCACACGTCTAATACACGTCAGCTGGTGGGTCTAATATACATTCACAAATATGGTGATGATATTTATACAATTATTACAGTATTGCATAACAGTAAATCTTCTATTTTTTGGTGTGAATAAAAATTCATTATGTGAATAAAAAAATCAAAATGGAATTTATTTGTAAAGCCTCAAAACATAACTAATGAACAGAGGAAATGTTAGTTTAGTGCCAGGAATGCCTACATTGTTCATTCTGTACCCTATTTTGAAATTGGAATATTTTGAACTTTGTGTTAAATTGGCCAAATTAACAATTTCCGATCACTTTATTTTGTAGTTGAAACAGTTGACTTGGCGATTTCTTGTGCTCAATCGATAGAATAGAAGTAATACTAGTGAAATGGCTAAGAATTTGGTTGATTGGAATAATGTAATTGGCCTAAAATTGGAGTCAAATTCGGCAAAATCGCCGATTCGTAAATATCGCTGACACATCAAAATTCGCGAGAGCATAATTTCGTCAATTTTCCACCAAATTTCGTACTTTTTGTTTTATTACCTTCACAAAAAGATTCTCTACGATTTCATAAGAAAAAATAACAAATTTTTTTTTTTTAAATTCTTGGACACTGGTGCGTGACTCCAGATTTGGGCCTTGGACCCTGAAAGGGTTAAGGACACAACCTCATCAACAAGACCACTGGATACTGGAGTACCACAGGGAAGTGTCCTTGGTTCCCTTGGTCCCCTTATACATTAATGATTTTCCTAATGTATCACAACATCTTAAACCTATTCTCTTTGCTGACAACACGACTTACATCATCTCCCACCCTAATCTTGCCTCACTCAATACTCTTGATAACGAAGAGCTAGTAAAAATATCGACCTAGATGACTGCTAATAAACACATACTTAATACTGACAAAACCTTCTATGTTCTGTTTGGGAACAAAACAGGTGTTGCCCAGATGAACATTATGAGTGACAACACTTATTGCTAAACATAATGAAGGCAAATTCCTGGGCCTGCACCCTGACAGCAACCTGAAATTCAACAACCATATCCAACACATAATAGAAAAAAAAAGTATCCAAAACAGTTGGGATCCTCTCCAAGAAACGATACTATGTACCACAATCAGCCCTACTCACACTATACTATTCACTCATGTATCCCTACCTCATCTATGCTATTTGTGCCTGGGGATCAACAGCAGCAACCCACCTAAACCCAATAATAATCCAACAAAAAGCTGCAGTAAGAATTATCACACAATCCAATGCTAGATAACACACCTCCACTCTTCAAAGACCTAAACTTACTCACTGTACAAAACATTCACAGCTGCTACTATGCAACCTACATTTACAGAACCATAAATTATAATATTAACCCTTTGAGGGTCAAGAGCTTCAATCCTGAATGCCTACTGGAGGTTGAAAAAAAAAATTGATTTTTTTCTTATCAATATCTTAAGATTATTTTTGTTAGTGTTTTAGTAAAAAAAAAAAAAAAAAGAAAAAAAAAAAAAAAAGAGCAATTGCAATCAATACTTACCGAAATATAGAGGAGTGAAGTTGATAGAAAGTGAACCACTTACGGCAACATCGCTGACTGCTGGTAAAGCGGTAATCATTTACTTTTTTTTTTTCATTTAATTTTCAACATTTGATTTTTCATGCAACTAATATGGCATGTGAGACCAATATGAAGCATGTTGTATATAAATTCACTCGTTGTATGCTACACAATAACTGTACAAACAGTGTTGTCACTGTACTGTTTACAAAACATGTTTACAGAAACAAACAATAGAAAAATGTTATTACTATTTTTCTACATTATATATGTATACCCATGTACAGTCACTAGACATGTTCCTAGAACTGCTGCAGCTTGTGGAAGTCTTTGAAACATGATGTCATGCACAGTGGTGTTTTACACTCCTCACACATAAAACGAGCATTTGCGTTTTTTTGTGGGCGTTTTGTTGTACAGTGGACCATCAAGTCTCCTAATTAATCCATGCCAGAGAGTCTGGAAAAAGGCAAAATTTACAAATGGCAAAATCATTTTCCCCTTAAGAAATAATGTAAATCCAATTAATCCATTCCAGACACCCAAAAGTATTAACAAAAAAATATTTTTTTTTTACATTAAATATAGATTTACATACAGAAAACAATGAGACATCAAGTATAAAACAATAATGACATCACACTTACCTTTATTGAAGATTCTTGTTGGTGTATGGAAGACGGGAGGAGGGGAGAGGGTTAGGGTGATATTCCTCCACAAATGTTTGCACCTCACTCCACTTTGCACAAGCGATTCGAAGAGAATCACCACGGGCTTGGCGTCCCTAGTTTTGAAGATTCTCATTATCCATCTATCATTTTCCTAGCGGATGAGGTAGATACATTATTGTGGTCGTTGAAGGCGAGATCCTCTGACATTATCACTCCCAGGTCCTTCACATTACTTTTCCGCTCTAGTGTATGGTTAGAATTTGTTGTATACCCTGACACATTTTTAATTTCTTAAAGTTTCCCATATCTGAGTAGTTGAAATTTCTCCTCATTGAACTTCAAATTGTTTTGAGTAGCCCATTCGAAGATTTGGTTGATGTCCGCTTGGAGTCTCACGGTGTCTTTGGTGGAGGTCACTACCATGGTAATCTGGGTGTCATCCGCAAAAAAAGACACAGAGCTATGGCTTACATCTCTGTCTATGTCAGAAATGAGGATGAGGAACAGAATGGGAACGAGTACTGTGCCTTGTGGAACAGAGCTTTTTACTGTGGCTGCCTGAGACTTTACTCTGTTTACTATTACTCTGTGTTCTATTTGTCAGGAAGTTGTAGATCCATCTACCAACTTTTCCCATTATTCCTTTATCATGCATTTCGTGTGCTATTACATCATGGTCACACTTGTCGAAAGCGTTTGCAAATTCTGTGTATACTACATCTGCATTTTGTTTATCCTCTACAGCATCCAGGACCTTGTCATAGTGGTCCAGTAGCTGGGACAGGCAGGAGCGACCTGCTCTAAACGCGTGTTACCCTGGGTTGTGTAATTGCTGGGTGGAACAATCTTCCAAGTAGGGTGATAGAGGCTAAGACCTTGGGAATACTAGTGAAATAGCTATGAGTTTGGTAGACTGGAACAATGGAATGGGCCAAAAAAAAAGAGCATAGAGTGAAATTGCTGATGTGTAAATATCGCCATTGGGTTAAGTGTATTCTAACCTAACCATTCTCTAATCCGGCAAAATCACTAATCTGGCACCCTACAGGTCCTGATCATGCCAGATTAGTGATGGTCAACCTGTACTGAAATAGAGATGATTCTGGTTGGTTTCTGGACCGAAAGTAGCTTGAAATCGAGCTCAAAGTAGCAGAAATATCCATTTTTTTTTCCTCACTTTCCCGAGGACTGGTATGGCCCCCTACAACCCCTTAGTCTCTTTTATGACTTTTTAATAGGTCTGATTCAATTACTGGGACACTGTAAACCATAACCAATCATTTTATTTTTTTTTTTTTTTTATTATCACACCGGCCGATTCCCACCAAGGCAGGGTGGCCCGAAAAAGAAAAACTTTCACCATCATTCACTCCATCACTGTCTTGCCAGAAGGGTGCTTTACACTACAGTTTTTAAACTGCAACATTAACACCCCTCCTTCAGAGTGCAGGCACTGTACTTCCCATCTCCAGGACTCAAGTCCGGCCTGCCGGTTTCCCTGAATCCCTTCATAAATGTTACTTTGCTCACACTCCAACAGCACGTCAAGTATTAAAAACCATTTGTCTCCATTCACTCCTATCAAACACGCTCACGCATGCCTGCTGGAAGTCCAAGCCCCTCGCACACAAAACCTCCTTTACCCCCTCCCTCCAACCCTTCCTAGGCCGACCCCTACCCCGCCTTCCTTCCACTACACACTGATACACTCTTGAAGTCATTCTGTTTCGCTCCATTCTCTCTACATGTCCGAACCACCTCAACAACCCTTCCTCAGCCCTCTGGACAACAGTTTTGGTAATCCCGCACCTCCTCCTAATTTCCAAACTACGAATTCTCTGCATTATATTCACACCACACATTGCCCTCAGACATGACATCTCCACTGCCTCCAGCCTTCTCCTCGCTGCAACATTCATCACCCACGCTTCACACCCATATAAGAGCGTTGGTAAAACTATACTCTCATACATTCCCCTCTTTGCCTCCAAGGACAAAGTTCTTTGTCTCCACAGACTCCTAAGTGCACCAGTCACTCTTTTTCCCTCATCAATTCTATGATTCACCTCATCTTTCATAGACCCATCCGCTGACACGTCCACTCCCAAATATCTGAATACGTTCACCTCCTCCATACTCTCTCCCTCCAATCTGATATTCAATCTTTCATCACCTAATCTTTTTTCTTATCCTCATAACCTTACTCTTTCCTGTATTCACCTTTAATTTTCTTCTTTTGCACACCCTACCAAATTCATCCACCAATCTCTGCAACTTCTCTTCAGAATCTCCCAAGAGCACAGTGTCATCAGCAAAGAGCAGCTGTGACAACTCCCACTTTGTGTGTGATTCTTTATCTTTTAACTCCACGCCTCTTGCCAAGACCCTCGCATTTACTTCTCTTACAACCCCATCTATAAATATATTAAACAACCACGGTGACATCACACATCCTTGTCTAAGGCCTACTTTTACTGGGAAAAAAATTTCCCTCTTTCCTACATACTCTAACTTGAGCCTCACTATCCTCGTAAAAACTCTTCACTGCTTTCAGTAACCTACCTCCTACACCATACACTTGCAACATCTGCCACATTGCCCCCCTATCCACCCTGTCATACGCCTTTTCCAAATCCATAAATGCCACAAAGACCTCTTTAGCCTTATCTAAATACTGTTCACTTATATGTTTCACTGTAAACACCTGGTCCACACACCCCCTACCTTTCCTAAAGCCTCCTTGTTCATCTGCTATCCTTTTCTCCGTCTTACTCTTAATTCTTTCAATTATAACTCTACCATACACTTTACCAGGTACACTCAACAGACTTATCCCCCTATAATTTTTGCACTCTCTTTTATCCCCTTTGCCTTTATACAAAGGAACTATGCATGCTCTCTGCCAATCCCTAGGTACCTTACCCTCTTCCATACATTTATTAAATAATTGCACCAACCACTCCAAAACTATATCCCCACCTGCTTTTAACATTTCTATCTTTATCCCATCAATCCCGGCTGCCTTACCCCCTTTCATTTTACCTACTGCCTCACGAACTTCCCCCACACTCACAACTGGCTCTTCCTCACTCCTACAAGATGTTATTCCTCCTTGCCCTATACACGAAATCACAGCTTCCCTATCTTCATCAACATTTAACAATTCCTCAAAATATTCCTTCCATCTTCCCAATACCTCTAACTCTCCATTTAATAACTCTCCTCTCCTATTTTTAACTGACAAATCCATTTGTTCTCTAGGCTTTCTTAACTTGTTAATCTCACTCCAAAACTTTTTCTTATTTTCAACAAAATTTGTTGATAACATCTCACCCACTCTCTCATTTGCTCTCTTTTTACATTGCTTCACCACTCTCTTAACTTCTCTCTTTTTCTCCATATACTCTTCCCTCCTTGCATCACTTCTACTTTGTAAAAACTTCTCATATGCTAACTTTTTCTCCCTTACTACTCTCTTTACATCATCATTCCACCAATCGCTCCTCTTCCCTCCTGCACCCACTTTCCTGTAACCACAAACTTCTGCTGAACACTCTAACACTACATTTTTAAACCTACCCCATACCTCTTCGACCCCATTGTCTATGCTCTCATTAGCCCATCTATCCTCCAATAGCTGTTTATATCTTACCCTAACTGCCTCCTCTTTTAGTTTATAAACCATCACCTCTCTCTTCCCTGATGCTTCTATTCTCCTTGTATCCCATCTACCTTTTACTCTCAGTGTAGCTACAAATAGAAAGTGATCTGATATATCTGTGGCCCCTCTATAAACATGTACATCCTGAAGTCTACTCAACAGTCTTTTATCTACCAATACAAAATCCAACAAACTACTGTCATTTCGCCCTACATCATATCGTGTATACTTATTTATCCTCTTTTTCTTAAAATATGTATTACCTATAACTAAACCCCTTTCTATACAAAGTTCAATCAAAGGGCTCCCATTATCATTTACACCTGGCACCCCAAACTTACCTACCACACCCTCTCTAAAAGTTTCTCCTACTTTAGCATTCAAGTCCCCTACCACAATTACTCTCTCACTTGGTTCAAAGGCTCCTATACATTCACTTAACATCTCCCAAAATCTCTCTCTCTCCTCTGCATTCCTCTCTTCTCCAGGTGCATACACGCTTATTATGACCCACTTCTCGCATCCAACCTTTACTTTAATCCACATAATTCTTGAATTTACACATTCATATTCTCTTTTCTCCTTCCATAACTGATCATTTAACATTACTGCTACCCCTTCCTTTGCTCTAACTCTCTCAGATACTCCAGATTTAATCCCATTTATTTCCCCCCACTGAAACTCTCCTACCCCCTTCAGCTTTGTTTCGCTTAGGGCCAGGACATCCAACTTCTTTTCATTCATAACATCAGCAATCATCTGTTTCTTGTCATCCGCACTACATCCACGCACATTTAAGCAACCCAGTTTTATAAAGTTTTTCTTCTTCTCTTTTTTAGTAATTGTATACAGGAGAAGGGGTTACTAGCCCATTGCTCCCGGCATTTTAGTCGCCTCATACGACACGCATGGCTTACGGAGGAAAGATTCTTTTCCACTTCCCCATGGACAATATGAAAATAGAGTAAATCTTCTATTTTTGTGTGATTATGTATTCAAAATGGAAGACAAGTGTAATACTGAAGAAGCCTGGGGATGTGACTATGTAAATTTTGAAAACAAAATTGTTAGTTACTCTCTAGTGATCATGAAAAGCTGTATGTAAAATGATGGGTCCTTTTTTTTCTTACAAGAGATGCTTTTGCAGGTGAAAAATTTGCTTGCACTATATGGATGCACCATACCAACAATACAGTAGTTATGGTAACAAATGCAATCATTCTTAACTAGTTCTACAATTAAGCATTATACAATATTGTACATATTTGCGTAGTTATATTTATGTACTCTTAGTTTATGACAATATAACTACTAATTCCATAACATAAGCAAAATAATACCAACACTTCGCGAGAAAAAGAGTAGGGCAGCACCAAGAGGAACAAAGAGCAAACCAATCAGAAAAAAGGCCGGGAGAACTGTGTCAGCTGTCAAGATGGGCTGCCAAGCTGGAAGTCGTTGCTGCTTGAACTTCTGTTTAAACTTGGAATCTGAAAAGAAAACAAAAGGAATTAATTTGAAATGAGAGATGTATAAAACTTTAAATGAGAACAAAACTGTCACTATTATATTACAGTAATGGTTTATAAAACCAACAAGTACATAAATAAAACACATGTGCAACACTTCAGTATCTTTATTGTGTACCTTTGCTGTATAGCAATGGCAGAATTGTTGTAAGTCATATATGTATAGAGGCAGGTCAAAGAGTCTTGCAAGGACGGTGCCTCATACATGCAATGCAATTAGAGGTGATGTAGATGGAGTTTAATGTATGGAAAACTAATCAAAGTTAAACAAAAAAATAATTAACAGTTAGTATAGAGCAAATGCCAGTGACAAAATTTTAGAGTTGAGTTTGAGTTTACTGAGCACTTCTCAGTCAACAGTACTGATATACACAAGTATCAAGATAAACAAAGCTGTAACTGAAAATAGAAAATTATACCTCCAAGAATGATACCCAATTCATAATACACTTTTTAAAAATTAAATATTAAATTAAAATTAATTTTTATTTCTAATAAGCCAAATAAATTAGTTACATTTGATCTTATTTTAATGCAGATATATGATGTGATATAAGGCATTTTGGGCACACTAATCATAAGGCTTACATAAAACTTACAGTATATCTAGACCTAGTATATAATTTAAGTCAGAATAGCTTGGGTAAATAAAATTTAAGTCAGTATAGCTTGGGTAATTCATTACAATCATACGCACAATGAGACAGGCTGCATATGAAGAATTGGTCAATTACAAATAAAATGTATTGAAATTTCATTGGTTCAATGACTGAGGTAGTGAAATCTAAGCATGAGAATTTACAGAGCTAACAGATATAACATTTATGAGAGATTTAAGAGGAGCTTTTTAACAATACATATTAGTAAAGATGTTGGCAGATGGGGAACTTACAGCATTTTCAGACAGAGTATTCAGGGATGTTGGGGGAATAGAATACCCACCATTTTGGAGTTTTTTAAAGAAATGTTCTGAACATGTGCACTGAATTTTAGTCTGCTGTCCAGGTGTATTCCTAAGAATTTACCATCATCCTGTCTATCACACTCAATAATGAGTATGAGTTTGTTAATTGCAATCCAAGTGCGTACGCACGCGCGCACACACGCACACACGTGCGCGCACACACACACACACACACGCATATATATATACATACATACATGTATTTAGCAAGTTCAGCATTTACTGTACTGTGTTGCTGAGTGCAGCCAGATCAGGATTTGAAACAATAAAAGTTGTGTCATCGGCAAACAGAATTGGTAAACATACACTTTGCGTGTTAAAAATGTTAAGTGTCTAGAAAGTCTCTAGATGGAGCCTTGGAGCTGTTTATTTTATATTTACTGTATATACAGTACAATTATGTATAATTCATACGGAAGTGATCAATTATATTTAGTTGTTTCTGAAGAAATACACAGGAAGCTTTAGTTACAGAAAACACTATGGTCTAAAATTACAATGGAAAATCCCCAAGAAATCCATATCTTTGCTCAAACCTAGTTTAAGTAACACAGTTTTGAAAAGAAATATTTGGAATTAACCTATTATTTATATACTGTACTATGACACATTTGCTTGCTCACATTAATCTCGGGTGTTGTTTCTCTTTCGAGATGGTGACTAAGCTGTAGATTTGAGTAAAAAAAATTTCAGTTCAATTATTAGAATCTCATGCTGGTTTTAATCAATGATTTCATTTCATTTCTCTGAGAGCCACTTAACATTTACCTGTGAAAGGGAATTTTAAAAATTTACCCAAGTTCAGTTACTTCTTTGTATGCAATCATACAGAGTATAGTTCCAGGTGAAAAATATATTGCTATAATTCTAATGTTTTATCAGAACATTAAATGATAAATAACTTTTTATATATTATTTATACAAACTTTAATCCCTCAGGCTTACTGTAACAAATTCTTAAGTTTTCAATATTGTTGCATGTTTGTGATTAAGATATCATGGTGTAATGAATAACAAACAGTGTTTAATATTAGAACACACGTTCAACAGCTTCATAATGTAGCTATATTTTCACACTACCTGGCACTGGAATTCATAACTGTAATATACTAAACATATTCATTATTTAAAATAGTGCAGTATGTGTGTATATCTTGCCATGTTTAATGTACAAGGTAAATACAGTAGAACCTCAGCGTTTGAATGTACCAGACCACGAACAAACTGGAGTCCGAACAATTTTGTTCAGACGAAATTTACCCAGTCTTTGAACATTTTTCTGGAATCCAAACACGCTGGCTTGTTTAAAATTATTTTTATTAACACACTAGCCGATTCCCACCAAGGCAGGGTGGCCCGAAAAAGAAAAACTTTCACCATCATTCACTCCATCACTGTCTTGCCAGAAGGGTACTTTACACTACAGTTTTTAAACTGCAACATTAACACCCCTCCTTCAGAGTGCAGGCACTGTACTTCCCATCTCCAGGACTCAAGTCCGGCCTGCCAGTTTCCCTGAATCCCTTCATAAATGTTACTTTGCTCACACTCCAACAGCAGGTCAAGTATTAAAAACCATTTGTCTCCATTCACTCCTATCAAACACGCTCACGCATGCCTGCTGGAAGTCCAAGCCCCTTGCACACAAAACCTCCTTTACCCCCTCCCTCCAACCTTTCCTAGGCCGACCCCTACCCCGCCTTCCTTCCACTACAGACTGATACACTCTTGAAGTCATTCTGTTTCGCTCCATTCTCTCCACATGTCTGAACCACCTCAACAACCCTTCCTCAGCCCTCTGGACAACAGTTTTGGTAATCCCGCACCTCCTCCTAACTTCCAAACTACGAATTCTCTGCATTATATTCACACCACACATTGCCCTCAGACATGACATCTCCACTGCCTCCAGCCTTTTGCTCGCTCCAACATTCATCACCCATGCTTCACACCCATATAAGAGCGTTGGTAAAACTATACTCTCATACATTCCCCTCTTTGCCTCCAAGGACAAAGTTCTTTGTCTCCACAGACTCCTAAGTGCACCGCTCACCCTTTTCCTCTCATCAATTCTATGATTCACCTCATCTTTCACAGACCCATCCGCTGACACGTCCACTCCCAAATATCTGAATACATTCACCTCCTCCATACTCTCTCCCTCCAATTTGATACCCAATCTTTCATCACCTAATCTTTTTGTTATCCTCATGACCTTACTCTTTCCTGTATTCACTTTTAATTTTCTTCTTTTGCATTCCCCACCAAATTCATCCACCAACCCTTACACCCTTTCATTTTACCTACCGCCTCACGAACTTCCCCCACACTCACAACTGGCTCTTCCTCACTCCTACAAGATGTTATTCCTCCTTGCCCTATACATGAAATCACAGCTTCCCTATCTTCATCAACATTTAACAATTCCTCAAAATATTCCCTCCATCTTCCCAATACCTCTAACTCTCCATTTAATAACTCTCCTCTCCTATTTTTAAGTGACAAATCCATTTGTTCTCTAGGCTTCCTTAACTTGTTAATCTCACTCCAAAACTTTTTCTTATTTTCAACAAAATTTGTTGATAACATCTCACCCACTCTCTCATTTGCTCTCTTTTTACATTGCTTCAACACTCTCTTAACCTCTTTTTTTCTCCATATACTCTTCCCTCCTTGCATCACTTCTACTTTGTAAAAACTTCTCATATGCTAACTTTTTCTCCCTTACTACTCTCTTTACATCATCATTCCACCAACTGCTCCTCTTCCCTCCCGCACCCACTTTCCTGTAACCACAAACTTCTGCTGAACACTCTAACACTACATTTTTAAACCTACCCCAAATCTCTTCGACCCCATTGCCTATGCTCTCATTAGCCCATCTATCCTCCAATAGCTGTTTATATCTCACCCTAACTGCCTCCTCTTTTAGTTTATAAACCTTCACCTCTCTCTTCCCTGATGCTTCTATTCTCCTTGTATCCCATCTACCTTTTACTCTCAGTGTAGCTACAACTAAAAAGTGATCTGATATATCTGTGGCCCCTCTATAAACATGTACATCCTGAAGTCTACTCAACAGTCTTTTATTTACCAATACATAATCCAACAAACTACTGTCATTTTGCCCTACATCATATCTTGTATACTTATTTATCCTCTTTTTCTTAAAATATGTATTACCTATAACTAAACCCCTTTCTATACAAAGTTCAGTCAAAGGGCTCCCATTATCATTTACACCTGGCACCCCAAACTTACCTACCACACCCTCTCTAAAAGTTTTTCCTACTTTAGCAAAAAATATTTACACACAAAAGCCCTGTTTCAACAGTGCTTTGCAGTGACATCTGACACTGACCTAACTTTCAAGAGACTTTTGGAAAAGTTAGTTCAACATCCTAAAGTATGAGTCTGATAATTAAAGCCTGGGAAATACTGTTACAGACACTGAAATTTTTGCAGTTCAAACACCACCTATTAAGTTCAAACACCGAGGTCCCACTGTATTGTACTGGAATCACATGATCATTAACATTTAAATATAGGCATGATTAGCATTTCAAATGTATAATCTATGGGAGTTATGTTGGTACTCAATCAAAATTAATAATGAATTGTATATTTCCTATTAATTTTAATTCCTAATAATAAGTCATAGTTTTAGCAAGCCTGAAATGCTCTGCATTATCAATGGTTTTCCAAATGCAGAAGTTGTACTTTTTTGTATCTTTTTTTTTTTCAACAAGTCGGCTGTCTCCCACCAAAGCAGGGTGACCTAAAAAGAAAGAAAATCCCCAAAAAGAAAATACTTTCATCATCATTCAACACTTTCACCTCACTCACACATACTCACTGTCTTTGCAGAGATGCCCAGATACAACAGTTTAGAAGCATATATAACATACCCCTCCAAACTGCCAATATCCCAAACCCCCTTCTTTAAAGTGCAGGCATTGTACTACCCGTTTCCAGTATTCAAGTCTGGCTATATAAAAATCATTGGTTTTCCTGAATCCCTTCACTAAATAATACCCTGCTCACACTCCAACAGCTTGTTAGGTCCCAAAAACCATTTGTCTCCATTCACTCTTACCTAACGTGCACACACATGCTTGCTGGAAGTCCAAGCCCCTCACCCACAAAACCTCCTTTACCCCCTCCCTTCAACCTTTTCGAGAATGACCCCTACCCCGCCTTCCTTCCCCTACAGATTTATATGCTCTCCAAGTCATTCTACTTTGATCCAGTCTCTCTAAATGACCAAACCATCTCAACAACCCCTCTTCAGCCCTCTGACTAATAATTTTAATAACTCTACACCTCCTCCTAATTTCCACACTCTGAATTCTCTGCATAATGTTTACACCACACACTGCCCTTAGACAGGACATCTCCACTGCCTCCAGCTGCCTCCTCGCTGCAGCATTTGCAACCCAAGCTTCATACTCATATAAGAGTGTTGGTACCACTATACTTTCGTACATTCCCTTCTTTGCCTCCATGAATAACGTTTTTTGTCTCCACAGATACCTCAATGCACCACTCACCTTTTTTCCTTCATAAACCCATCCACTGACAAGTCAACTCCCAAATATCTGAAAACATTCACTTCTTTGATACTTCTTCTCTCCAATGTGATATCCAATTTTTCTTTATCTAAATCATTTGATACCCTCCTCACCTTACTCTTATCTATGTTCACTTTCAACTTTCTACCTTTACACACCCTCCCAAACTTGTCCACTAACCTTTGCAACCTTTCTTTAGAATCTCCCATAAGCACAGTATCATCAGCAAAAAGTAACTGTGTCAACACTCATTTTGTATTTGATTCCCCATAATTTAATTCCACCCTTCTCCCCAACATCCTAGCATTTACTTCTTTTACAACCCCATCTATAAATATATTAAACCATGGTGACATTACACATCCCTGTCTAAGACCTACTTTTACTGGGAAATAATCTCCCTCTCTCCTACACACCCTAACCTGAGCCTCATTATCCTTATAACAACTCTTTACAGCATTTAGTAACTTACTACCTATTCCATATGCTTGCAACATCTGCCACATTGCACCCCTATCCACTCTATAATATGCCTTTTCTAAATCCATAAATGCAATGAAAACTTCCCTACCTTTATCTAAATACTGTTCATATACATGCTTCAATGTAAACACTTGACCTGCACATCCCCTACCCACTCTAAAGCCTCCTTGCTCATCTAGTACGACTATTTCTTTTAACTGTCCAGGTGGGTGGAATTACTGGAGGTGACACACAGAAAACTGCGTCCGGTAATTACACCCACCAAGACAGCTGCGACCGAAGGTCAGCTAGACGAGACGAAGCTCACACACTGCTCTATTTATAAATAAAATTCATTTTCATTTTTACAAAGAAATTAAAGGAATAAATATACTTTAATAGTTATTTCTCAGTAAGCAATTCAGCATAATACAGTGCATACTCTCTGAAAGAGGGGTGGGGATGCTCCAGTTTGGAGAGTTATTTTAATCTGAATTTCATTTGGAGACCAAGCTTTGTCCTAAAGTGAAATGTCATCTTAAAAATGTTTCCATGCTGCCTAGTGTCTTTATTGTAGTATGTATTAACTATTTACAGAACATTGTTTTAAAAATAATACTGCCATAGCTCAACGTTACCTAATTTACGTCTCTTCTCCTCTGCTGCTTTTCTTTCGTTACTTATCAGGCGATATTTGAGGTCCTGAATTTGGTTCTCCAAAAGAATTACTTTTCTCTCTATAACTTTAACATGCAGTGGTGTCTCTCCCTCGGCACCAGGCATGATTGTGTTATGTTAAAGAGGTGTATCTTTGATGAATCTGTAGTGTCCTATCAAGATAGTAAAATAACAAATGATTTTTAAAGAAATAAATCAAGGAAACATTACTCTGAAACAATTGTTTTTCCTTTCCCATTCAGAGAGTTCCTTTTCTTTTTTGAATTCATAAAAAAATCATAAGAAGTTCATGAAAAGACTATTTCATCAATTTATTATGCAAAACCTTATTTTAACACATTTTATTACACTCAGTACAAAGATGAGCATATCAACTGTCAATACAATACTAAGCTTTCACATAATGAACATCTAAAGATAATGTTTATTGGCATTCTAGATTTTAGTTACATTCACAATATGTACAGTACAAACACAAAGTTTTTTTTTTTTTATAAATTCTGATAACTTCATAAACACCATTTAATATACTGTATTATTACTAGCTTTTCTTATCACTGTTCTGACACAGCTACTACACAAACAACACTGAGCTCTCTGGCACTGCAAGACCTTCTGCTTTCTCATTCCACCCCCCCACAGAATGGCCCATAACCCCAGCCGCCCCCTCTACGAGCCACGCCCAACGACCATCCCCTAATGGCTCTTGGTATGTGCAGGAGGGTCAGGGAAACCCAGAAAATACCAACATGGCAACTATATACTATGTTGCCACTTATTTCCAAACAAATGCATAAGATCTTCATAGTTTGTTTAGCATATTTATATTACAGTGCAATGCTCTTGGATATTTTAGCCTTTACAAGCCAAGTCCTTCAATATAATGAAAGGAAAACAAGAATGATACATACCTATGAGAATACCCAAAGTCTTATCAAAACAGATGTAACCCATTAATTACTCTCTAACCGAATAAGGATGAAGACAGACCAACAGGAAAATTGCAACTCAAGAATGATTGCATGAGAAGATAAGGGCAGAAAATATCAGGTGAGAGATGACCTTACAGACCCATTGTTATCAGCTCTCTCACTCCCACTGGATCAATAAACTGCCAACAAAAAGAGAGAGGAAGAAATGGAGAACCAGGAGAAAATATTTTATTATAATTAAAATAAAATGGGATGCACTAATGACTACCTTGTGATACGTGATTCTTGCACAACATTTTCAAGCTGAAAATTAAACCATTCAACCATGAATAAATTTTGGTATCGTTTAAAATTAAGCAGTAGTATGTGAATAGAAATATACAAATTAAATCATATACATGTATATGTATATTACACTGTAAAGCACGAAACCTAGAGTATATGACAATATTACATTACTATACATAAATATGTAAAGAGCAATATATACAATGGGTTAATTGCTTAAAAATATATGAAACACAAAATCCTTGAAATTTTTTGAAAATCCCTTCTTTGGAAGATATGAGGATTGAGTGGAGACGTGATAGTCACACAAATTTATAAAAAGATATGAAAAATTAAGAAACAAGATTTTTGGATCTATCAATAGGGAGAAAAAAAGGGGGGCTACAATTTTAAACAAAGACAAATAAAGATACAGATAAGAGGATAAAAAGTATTTGTTTGTGTTACTGTTAGGTGTTACAAGTGGTCTTAAGTTATAATAATAATAAATGTTTGTCATTCTTGTCTCTACAGACTAATACTTTTAAGAACAAAGAAGAGAAAGAAGACAGAGGAGAGGAAAGAAAAGAGGAACAAAGAAAAGAACAGGAAAAAAATAGAAGAAAATCTTCAGGTAATTTTTTTCTAGCCTTGCCTGAATCTATAAAAGGTTCATCAATCTGAAAATCATGAATATGAAAATTACCAAGAGTGCAGAGGGAAGGGGGAGGGGACCCAGTAAGGCTCATTTACTCTTGTATTATACAGAGAGGTGAGGGGAACATTTACATTCATTATGCAGGACGCGCGAAGCAATCCAACTGGTAATTTAGGCAATAGGTGTACTCGTAAAACAAGAGTTCCAGTTTTATATGGAGAACTTACATCATCAGTATGATATTATTAGTCACTAAAGTACATAATATACTAATTATTTACAAGTGAAAAAACTGTATCTATAAACAACTGATCTTACTTATTGAATTAAAGGCAAACTCGAAGACAAGACATTTTGTAACATTAGCTTTTGTTTAAGGGAAAACATTTCACTCTGTATAGACTTGAAGTTTTATAAAGTCATGACATGATAAAACTCTACAAAGTATGAAACACAGCCTCAACGATAGCATGTTTTGAAACAGTGAACACCTTGAAGATTAATAAATTAAAAATTTTGTTAAGCTATTCCTAATACTGTACATAAGAGCACTTATAAGAAGAATGTACAAATGAAAATAATGCTTAACAATTGTAGCATAAATTTAGGCTAATAAACTACAGTGGACCCTCGGTTATCGGCCATTCCGCTTATCGGCCAACTCTCTTACTGGCTGGTTTCTCGCCTTCCGGTTATCGGCCATTATTTCACTTATCGGCTGTATGGGAAGCGTCAACCTGCCACTGCCAGCCTCTCACATCAGTCTGGTTGTGTCTCTGGGTGAGTGAGGAAACTTCTGCTCATTCACCCAAACATTTCACTATAATCCATTGTTTTTTGTGGTTACTGACTGAGTGCAACTGCAAAATAAGCAACCATGGGCCCAAATAAAGTTCTTAGTAAAGTTCCTTTGGTAAAGAAAGTGAGAAACATAAAGGAATTTACAAAAGAAGTTGTTGAAAAGCATGAGAGTGAAGGAGGACGAGAGAGGGGAGAATATGCCTTCTTCAGTGATTCAGTGTCTCTATGATATGTACAATACTAAAGCAGCAGGAGTCAATAAAGGCTATAGCGCCAGTCAGCGATGAAGTGTTGCATTAACAGTGTAGCAAGTAAGTGATTAAGCGATAGAAAAAGACAACATGAAACTTAACTCCTCCAATGTTGCTAGAGGTATATAGGGCTACTGACAACACCACTGCCCTGCCTATCTTCTACCACCCTAAACCAATGCCAGCATCTCCTACAAGGTACAGTTAGTGTAAATATTTCTTATTTATAAAGTGTAAATACAGTGGTACCTCGGGATACGAACAGCTTAAAACTCGAACAGTTATGTATGTGTATTTATGTAAGTGCTTTTGTAAGTGTATTTTTGGGGGTCTGAAACAGATTAATCTAATTTACATTATTCCTTATGGGAACAAATTCGTTCGGTATCAGCACTCGAACAGCTTTCAGGAACGAATTAAGTTCGTATCCTGAGGTACCACTGTATTTCTTATTTATAAATTAAAGTGTAAATAATTCTTATTTATAAATTATGTACAGTGTGTGAATGGTGGTGGTAGCTCTGCTGCCGCCCACTACCACTAATATGTATGGCTTATGCTCTCAGTGGCCCTTATGAACCCAACAACACACTGTCACTCGCCACATACATAATGACATATGTTATTCATTCTAGAGTATGTATCATGTTTCTGTGTTATTAATATTGTTTATTATGTCACATTAAATGAATTGTGGTAGATAAATAAGCAGTCGAGTTGATAATAACGTCATATTTAAGCCTCCCTTGCCATTTTGCATATGCCAACAAGACACTTCAATAAAGGCAAAAGTGATTTACATGTTCATTTATCTATTTCATTAGTCATTTTATTTAGTTCTCATTGTTTTCTGTATGTAAAGCTATAGTTAATCTTTAAAAATGTATTTTTTGTTAATATTTTTGGGTGTCTGAAACAGATTAATTGCATTTTCATCAATTCTTATGGGAAATATTATTTCAGTTATCGGCCATTTCGCTTTTAGGCTGACCTGGAATAGATTACAGCGGACAACCGAGGGTCCACAATATTCAAGTTTCCTACACTGACTGAACTCTTAACAAAATTATTACCGTTTTCATATCTACATGCTTTTGATATTAAAAACCGAAACCTAGATTATAGTGTAGGTGCAGTACTATAAAGCTATGTTATCTAGATTAGATTAAACCAAGACCCCTCCTATTTGGCTGCAACCAATCATGGAGTGGATGTAACCTAAACCCATTCCTATTTGGATGTAACCAATCGTGGAATGGATGTAACCTGCACCCAGTCCTATTTGGCTGCAACCAATTAAGGAATGGATGTGGCCTGAACCCCTCTTATTTGGTTGCAGCCAATCATGGGGTTTATGTGACCTACTCTCCTCCCATTTTTCATGGGTCTAGAGTCTGGACACAATAGTGAAAATGCCAACATCAGTGTATGTTTTGTAAGTGGTAACAAAAGGACAACAAGAAAAGGCAAATTCTCATCATAAACTTTATGTTTTGTTATACAACACAATGCAGTACTGTATAGAATGCAATTATTAAAAAACCACATAAATGATAGTAGTGGTTGGAAATTTTAAACGTACAATAAACCAAAGGCATATATGTACCAGTATTTAAAATTTGAAGATCAATCAAGTTGCACAGTCACATATGGCAAGACCCAATTAGATCAATCATGTTACACAGTCACATTCTGGGAAGATTGAACTAGACCAATCATGCTGCATAGTCACATTCTGGGAAGGCCCAACTATATCAATCATGTTGCATAGTCACATTCTGGGAAGATTCAACTAGATCAATCAGTCATATTGCATAGTCACATTCTGAGAAGGCCCAACTAGATCAATCATGTTGCACAGTCATTAAAATGAAAGTCAAAGCATATTAAAAAATATATTTCATTCTGAGGTGTTAAGTTAGTTTTCATGAAATTTTATTTAGTTTATTTTATTCATTTATGAAAAAATATCATTAAAGTGTGTTAAATTGATTATATCATGTATTTTACTTTCTAATGATTCCCTTCTTTCAAAATACTATACTTAACCATTAAACGGTCCAAACGTATATATACGTTTTTTCAACATCTGAAAGTATGTAAAAAAATGTAGATCTTCTTTTTTGTTTTACATTTGAAAACGTGTAAAAAAAACTTTTATCTACATTATTTTTTTGTTATATTTGAAAATATGTAAAAAAACGTAGATGTACTTTTGCAGCATTATGAATTTGAACGTCGATCTGTTTGGACCATTTAACCCTTTGAGGGTTTCGGACGTACTAGTACGGCTTACGACCCAGGGTTTTTGACATACTAGTACGCCTAAATTCTAGCGCCCTCAAATCTAGTGGGAGAAAGCTGGTAGGCCTTCATATGAAAGAATGGGTCTATGTGGTCAGTGTGAACAGTCTAAAATAAATCCTGCAGCACACAGTGCATAATGAGAAAAAAAAAACTGACCATTTTTTTGGAATAAAACAGCGACTTTGCACTGTATTTTCGTATGGTATTTATTGTTGTATTCTAGTTTTCTTGGTCTCATTTTATAGAATGGAAGACATATTACAGAAATTGAGATGATTTTGACTGGTTTTACAATGAAAGGTACCTTGAAATTGAGCTCAAAGTAGCAGAAATGTTCGATTTTTACCAAATTTCAAAAGTAAACAAATCGTGCCAAGCGTGCAATACACGTCAACTGGTGAGTCTAATATTCTTTCACAAGTGCACCAATAATATTTATACCATTTTTTACACTAATGCAGTAGTCTGCATAACAGTAAATCTTATATTTTTTGTGAGAATAAAAATTCAAAATGGAAAGCAAAATAATATAAGAGGGGCCTTGAGACGTGACTAATGACCAGAGGAAATGTCATTTTAGTGCCAGGAATGTCTTTCTTGTTTATTCTGGACCCTATTCGGAAACTGGCATCTTTTGAAATTTGTGTGAAATTGGCAAAATTGCTAAATTCTGACCACTGTACTGGATAGTTGAATTTCATAAATGGGTGGTTTCTTGCACCCATTCGATAGAAAAAATGGAGTTCTAGCGAAATATTCATGTTTTTTGTCGACTAGTACAGTGGAATTGGCCGAAAATGGGGCTCAAATTGGGCAAAATCGCCGATGCGTAAACATCGCCGAGACCGCTAACTTTGCGAGAGCATAATTCCGTAAGTTTTCCATCAAATTTCAAACTTTTGGTGTCCTTATGATCGGGAAAAGATTCTCTATCTTTTCATGAGAGAAAATAATTTTTTTTTTTTTAAATTTGGCCGACCCTGAGAACGAGTTTCGGAGAGGGCCTGTCGACCCTCAAAGGGTTAAGGGTTAAAAAGGAATGACAAGGAGGCAAAGGCGAAGAACTGTCTTCACGCGTGCAAAATGTGTGTAATGACACTGACAATATAAAGACCTTAACTACATACACTATTGCTGTACTCAAAGATATAAGTAATGTTCCAGGTCTAATATGTGTATCTGAAAACATGAAATGAACATGAGAAAATGAGTGTGTGAGTGTGAACAAGATCACTGAGATGTGCAGACCAGGTGGCACCACCTCTAACTCACATCTATCAGCACTGCCTACAACTGTAATGTTTTGCTACAAGGGTCTACCATATAATTTTCAATAAAAACATTAATTTCTTCTCAGGTTTGTATTGCAGAGATAAAGGATTTAAATGGAGGAAGAAAGTGTTAATGACCTTTTTCCGTGGAAAGAGATAAATGTAATCCTGTTCACAAAACGAAGAGCAGAGCAGAAATCAGCAAATACAGATCACTGTCACTCCCGACTATCATTGGCAAAATTCTTGAGACAATCTCATGGCAAATGACAGCATTTTTGACTACTACTTGCTTCATTGCAACCATCAATATGGCATTAGAAAAAGGTCACTCTGATGCTGATCTGTTAAATCTCTCTTATTTTATTGCACCAGTTACTGGATGAATCCAAGATCAGCTGTGCAGTAACATTGGACTTTGCTGGCACTTTTGACCAAGTATGGAACCAGACTTTTGGCAAAGTGCTAGCACTTTTGTTGCTGGCTTTGCACTACACCTCTTTAGTGAATACCTTCTCAATGAAACAGAGTCAGCAAGACACACAAAATACAGTACAAGCAAATTCTGAACTACACTCACCCCTACAAATGTGCAAACTTCCATGTTTTGATTATTCAGTTTTTCTACTGATGAACTACATATAGGTTTGAGCCTATGAACTCTGACAAGGGAGCTAAGTGTGTCTGGACCCAGCTCCATAGCCAGGTCCAGACACTCTTAGCTCCAATGATGGAGTTCATAGGTTCAAACCTATAGCATTACAGAAGAATAACCATTGAATGGATTTGACTGCTCATCTTTTTCTGGCTCAGTAGCTTCCCTATGCCCAATATCAACCAGATTTGAGTGACATACTATATGCTAAATTACTTAGGCAATCTCTGAGGCAGGGCTATAGACACTGGGCAGTCTGTGGGATGTACAATATAGTAAAAAAATGGAAATACTAAGGACTAAATCTGGAATCTGAGGAATGAAGCTTATAGGGTGGTTTGCACTCAAATGTAGGTGGATAGGTATTGTAGAGAGACACTGTCAGGTTGTTTTACTCTCTCAGACAAAATGATGGAGAGCGACAAATATACGCAAGGCAGTAGCACAGAGGGTGCATAAAGATATTAAGCAATTGCTAGATCCTGCAAATAACAGAAACCATATTGATATATGCAGACAGGTGTTATGAAAATGAATGGATCTAGGAGGGGAGGAGGTGAAGTGGAGATATAAGGGAGGTGCATGAAAGGATAAGGAGAGGGTTAGTGATGAAGATAGGGAGGAAACAAGAAAACATAAGCAAGGATGAGGTATATGAGGCTATGTCAGCTATGGCAAGAAAAAATGTGCCAAGCATAACTACCCATCCAGCCACATTTTATGTACTGGAAGTGAATTAGCAAAAACTATGGAAGGAAATTTATGGCAAGAGTAATGAATGAAAAAAAAATATTGGGAGGCTGGGGTTTCAGCAATTCACTGTAGTGACAGTTTTGAGGCCAAAGAGAAGTTAGGTGATTATAAGGCAATCCCCTTAATGTGTTCATACCACAAAATTTTCTGAAAATTCTGACAAACAGGTAAAAGTGGGTTGAAGGTAGAAGCATCTTACAAGATCAAAGGAATCCCTGGATGATCAATTGTGGTATGAAATTCAAAAGTTGATGAGTATGTACAGTTGATGGGGAGGGTAGAGAAGGAAGCAGTAATGTCTGAAGGGGAGCAACCAATAATGTGGAAATAGGAACACTGAGTGGACTCCTAGTATGGCAATGCTTTGGAGAGGAAGGGGAAAATATTTGGAAATACTGCAGTATCTTATTTAGGTTGCAGAAATTAAGGCCTTATCGACCAAGCAACTGCTCGTATCTGGAAAAACTCGCATGTGGGTGCACTCATAATTAGAGGTTCCACTGTACATACAATAACCACTTTATTTATTTACATTCTCTATTATGTTTTTATACAATATTTCTTATTTATAAATTACGTACATTGTTTCAGTGTTTTCCTTATGAAACTGATCTAGTGCAGTTAGCCTCACAAACACTCTGTTTTCTCTTATAATAAAAGTACATATGGGAAGATATGTAGTCAGAACACTAGAGGGAAAGGCAGCTGCCATCACCACCACTAATCACATACATAATGACATATTTTATTAATTCTAGAGTACATACCATGTTTCTATGTCATTAATATTGTTTATTATGTCATGTTAGATGAACTGTGATAGATAAATAAGCCATAGAGTTGATTTTAGCATCATACTGAAGTATTTTGTCCTGTCTTCAAACAACAAACTCTCCTCCCTCTCCCCTCCTCGCAATCTTCCATACGCCAACAAGACTCTTCAGTAAAGGTAAAAGTGATTTAAATGTTCATTTATCCATTTCATTAGTGATTTATATTTATTTCTCATTGTTTTCTGTATGCAAAACTATAGTTATTCTCTATAAAATGTGTTCTTTGTTAATACTTTTGGGTGTCTGAAACGGATTAATTGGATTTACATTATTTCTTACGGGAAATATTGCTTTAGTTTTTGTCAAATATGGTTATCATCAGACTCTCTGGAACGAATTAAAAACGAAAACCGAGGTTCCACTGTACACACAAATCCAATTCTAAAGGATGATGCAGTTTTTTAGAAGAGTCTGCAATATTACAGCTCATCCTATCATTAATTTTTCAGCATGATATAGCCAATGCACATGCGAATACAGTATGACCCTCATATCCACGGGTCTGGCATCCACAGTTTCAGTTATCCACAGTTTACTGTTGCCCGAAAATAACCCTTAATTTTGATTAATACAGTGGACCCTCGCCTAACACTATTAATCCGTTCCTGAGAGCTCAATGTTAGGCGAAATTATCGTTATGCGAATGAATTTTCCCCATAAGAAATAATGGAAATCAAATTAATCCATGCAAGACACCCAAAAGTATGAAAAAAAAAATTTATAACATGAAATATTAATTTTAATACACACAAACTGAAGAAGATTTGCACAGTTACTTGACACTTACCTTTACTGAAGATCTGGTGATGATTGATGGGATGGGAGGAGGGGTGTGTGTGGATGGTCTTAGTGTTTAGAAGGGGAATCCCCTTCCATTAGGATTTGAGGTGTCAAGTCCTTTTCCGGGATTACTTCCCTTCTTCTTTTAATGCCACTAGGACCAGCTTGAGGGGAGATGTTGGCCGCAGTTTAACGAACTTTTTTTTATGGACCGATTACGTTCATTTTTGGTGTACTATTAGAAGGTTATATCGAGTATGCTGTGCTGAAGTTTCAATCATATCGGCCAAAAAGGAAACGAAATATGCAAAATTTACGAAAAATTGCATTTGGCAGGGCACAATTTGTCAGTGGTACTCGGACAAGTGGTTTTGACACTTGCTGCTGCTAGAACAACTCTAATTCCATCACTTGTCGATGAGAATTCTAAAATAAACCTTATCTTCTTGCTAAAAAAAAATAAAGTTTCATAACTTTTTTGATATATTGGAACATGTCGGCCTTGTTGTCCACATAAATCTAAAAATATTTTGGATAGTTCGGAAACACGAACGCTACCCCGTAAAACAATCATTCTCCCATGTTTGTTGTGAGAAATAAAGTCAATTCAATCATAAATAAAGCTGGTGATCCCCTAAATAGGTAAATAAGTTACTTTCGAGATATAGGCCGCAGCGCGCGGCACCCCCGCTGCCCGGGAACAATTTTTTTCCCCGAAAAATTCGCTTTATTTTACACTTTTTCCGCGGCCTACGAGTGTTTATTACAGTTAATCATTGTAAATCCGTTTTCTCTCATCGCTGATGAGAGAGGGCGGACCCTCTCTTCACCTTCAGGGGAAATATCGATAGAAATTTATTCCTCGGGGCGTCATATTATGCTATATATTTTTTTTTGAGGTGTACTTTTTATGTTTATATGCTATTATTATATTGCATTATATCATAATAGATCAATTATGATAGATAAATAAGCCTTATAATTGATATTAGCGTGGGTATGGAATATTTTGTTGGCTGGAGGTGACGGCCATTTTGTGCACTATTCCCAGGGGTTCCCGATTGGTTCCTTGATCACATTAGCTCCACCCACTCTGCAATGATCTCAGATGGTGAATTTGTATTATATTAGACATAAAAAGATGTACGAAAACGATAAAATAACACGGGGAAAAACGTAACGAAAACGTCAACAAAGCTGAGTCAGCGCTTCGTACGCACTATGTCGCGTCAGCGCTGTCACCATGCCTGTTATAAATGGCTGTAATTCCTTTTAGAAACATCGTACAAGGATAATAATTATACCAGCGTGTAGCCAGAGAGTTCAGCTATTTTTTGGTAACAATAACTCAGTTTTCATATATTTTCGATTTTTTTTTTGCTCCGCGCGCGGGACCTCTCAATCCTCCCTTGAGAGTCACTGGACTTCTGTCGCACAACATATCTGTCCATAGAGGCCTGTACCTCTCATTCCTTTATGACTTTCCTAAAGTGTTTCACAACATTGTCAGTGTAAAGTCACCAGCACGGCTTGCAATAGCTGTGTGAGGGTGATTTTCATCCATAAAGGTTTGCACTTCAAGCCACTTTGCACATATTTCCTTAATCTTTGAAGTAGGCAACTTCTTCAATTTCTCTCTCCCCTCCTCTGAAGCAGTTTCCTCAGGTGTGGCCTCTTGCTGTTGAAGATGATCCAGGATCTCATCAGAGGTTAGTTCTTCATTGTCCTCCTCCACCAACTCTTCCACATCCTTCCCACTAACCTCCAACCCCAAGGACTTCTCCAATGCCACAATTGATTCCTCAACTGGCATACGCTTCCCAGGGTTAGCCTCAAATCCTTCAAAATCCCTTTTGTCTACACATTCTGGCCACAGTTTCTTCCAAGCAGAGTTCAAGGTCCTCTTAGTCACTCCCTCCCAAGCCTTACCTATAAGGTTTACACAATTGAGGATATTAAAGTGATCTCTCCAAAACTCACTTAGAGTCAACTGAGTTTCTGAGGTCACTACAAAGCACCTTTCAAACAGAGCTTTTGTGTACAGTTTTTTGAAGTTTGCAATGACCTGCTGGTCCATGGGCTGCAGGAGAGGAGTGGTATTAGGAGGCAAAAACTTGACCTTAATGAAGCTCATGTCCCCACAAAATCGCTCTGCCAAGTCTGTAGGATGACCAGGGGCATTGTCTAACACCAGGAGGCACTTAAGGTCTAATTTCTTTTCAATTAGGTAATTTTTCACAGAGGGGGCAAATGCATGGTGTAACCAGTCATAGAAAAAGTCCCTAATGACCCATGCCTTACTGTTTGCCTTCCACAGCACACACAAATTGGCCTTGAGGATATTCTTTTGCCTGAACGCTCTGGGAGTTTCAGAGTGATACACCAGTAAAGGCTTCACTTTGCAATCACCACTAGCATTACTACACAACATTAATGTCGGCCTGTCTTTCATAGGCTTATGTCCTTTGAGTGCCTTTTCCTCCTGAGTAATGTAGGTCCTGCTTGGCATTTTCTTCCAAAACAGGCCTGTTTCATCACAATTAAACACTTGTTCAGGTTTCAGTCCTTCACTGTCTATGTACTCCTTGAATTCATGCACATATTTTTCAGCTGCTTTGTGGTCCGAACTGGCAGCCTCACCATGCCTTATCACACTATGTATGCCACTACGCTTCTTAAATCTCTCAAACCAACCTTTGCTATCATTAAATTCACTCACGTCACTAGTTGCAGGCATTTTTCTAATTAAATCCTCATGCAACTTCCTAGCCTTTTCACATATGATCGCTTGAGAGATGCTCTCTCCTGCTATCTGTTTTTCATTTATCCACACCAATAACAGTCTCTCAACATCTTCTATCACTTGCAATCTCTGTTTTGAAAACAAAGTTGCACCTTTGACAAGAACAGCTTCCTTGATTACCGTTTTCTTGGCCACAATAGTAGCGATGGTTGATTGGGGTTTACTATACAACCTGGCCAGCTCGGAGACACGCACTCCACTTTCATACTTAGCAATGATCTCTTTCTTCATATCCTTAGTAATTCTCACCCTTATTCCTGTAGGGTTGGCACTAGAAAATTTCTTGGGGCCCATGGTCACTTATTTTGCAGGTGAAATCACTAAAAACGCTGTGATAATACAAAATGTTCCGATTGTATGCTTGGATGTGACCGCGGAGGCTGGCTTGTAAACACTGCCACCTGCGGAACAAGTGAAGCTGGCTCAGGCTGCACGTGGACGCGTCTCATACGAATTGCGTTGAGCGAGTTTTTTAGCACTAGGCGAGGCAAAATTTTTGCATTAAAATGTATCGCTAGGCAGATTTAACGTTATGTGATGCCATCGTTAGGCGAGGGTCCACTGTAATGGCATCAAAGTGCGAAGGTAGTGATGTTGGAAGTGCTTCCCATCTTGTGCATAATTAATCAAACTTTATGATAGGTACGTAAACGAAAAACGACTTATATACAGGGTTTGCTACTATCTGCAGTTTCAATATCAGTGCCAGGGCCTTGGAACATTACCATTACCCGCAGAATTTTTATTTTAATACCAATTCCAGTACCAAGCAAATTTATTGTGTTCAGTAAACTAACTCTATTCTCAATCAATAATTTTAATCAAACTATAATACTATAACCAGTTCAATATTGAATCATCAAAATTGTACCATAAAAAGAGTTAGCTATATATCTGTTTTATATTCTCAATCAACAATATTGAATAATCGAAATTGTACCATAATATGAGGTAACTATATCTCTGTGTTTTATAGTTACTTGTTATAATCCATTAACTAGTAAGATTAATTTGTTAAGTATCATATTATTAAGTTTAGCATTGTCTTAAGTCTAGTTACAGAATCACACTCAGTCTTATGATTACAAGCATTGATCCTGATATCAACCTCTTATTAAATGACTTACATGAATCTAACAGCAACTGTAATTATTACACAGCAAAACGAGCAAAGACACTACTCAGAACCAACAGTAACATAACAGTCTTTAATTACAATATCAGATCTTTGAGCAAACATTACGATGACCTCACAGCATTACTGAATTCCCTGCATACCAGTATGTCTATCATTACTCTCACTGAAACCTGGCTAAAGCCTGGTACTACAGATGTCTATGCCATTACTGGTTATACAGCCATACACAACTGTAGGCCAAACCAGCAAGGGGGTGGCACACCTATATACTATTCAGATCAGTTTGAATGTATCAATAATACTTGCACAAGGGATGAACATGGAGAACATATTACTATAGCTAAATTTAAATCCAAAGACCTACAGAAACCTCTCACAGTGATAGACATCTACAAAGTACCACAGTCAAACATTTACCAAATTAGTGAAAAATTAGGAAGCATGATAACTGATGCACACACAAACAAAGACCACTAGTTGCTCACAGGCAACTTCAATATAAATCTCCTGCATGACCAGGACCCACAAGTAACTGAATTCGCAAACACTGAGCAACTGCTTGCTACTACCAACAGTAACAAAACCTACAAGAATCTCGGAGACTAGTATCTCCTTATAGACCACATCTGGACTAACACCATATCCCCTTTAAAATCAGGCATAATCACAGACCACTACCCTACCTTTCTCATAACCAACCTAGGTAAATTGCCCCAAGACACTACTAAAGTTACCTTCATACTACATAATGAGACAGCTATTAATAACTTTATAACAGCAATGACAAACACTGACTGGCACAACGAGCTAGAAATTTACAGAGGTACTGATGAATGTATTAATAATTTTCTAAAAAAGACCAAATACATCTATAACATGCACTGCCCTAAAACACTAAACAGGTCACAACTAAGAGACTGAACAATCCCTGGCTAACACCCAGCATCCTCAAATCCATTAATAAAGAGCACCTATATGAAAAACAGTATGAAATGGGGCAAATAACCAGGGATCAAACTAAATGTTACTAATGAATCCTAACCAGCCTAAGGTAAAAAAAAAAAAAAAAAAAAATTGTATTATGAGAACAGATTACATAACTTAAAAGGTGATATGAAAAAGGCCTGGAAAACCTTATCTGAAATTCTAGGAACTAAAAAGATATCCAAAAACAAAACAATGAAACTAACAAAACCAAACGAACCCCTACTCCCACCGAATGAAACAGCAAAAAGACTCAATGTTTTCTTCTCCACCATAGCGAGCAGAATCCCAAGCTCAAACACCCCACCAAAAGACTACCTCACTGGCACCTACCCGAATGCACTATTCCTAGCTCCAATCAGCCCAAAAGAAGTCTCGTTCATCATCAACACACTTAACCCTTAAACTGTCCAAACGTAGATCTACAATGACGTGCGTAGTGCTCCGAACGTAGATCTACGTCCGATTTTACATGCTTTCAAATGGAGAAAATGAAGGTCAGAGCTCTACACACGTCAACGTAGATCTACGTTTGGACAGTTTAAGGGTTAAAAATAAGGCAGGAGATTTAAGTAACTTACCACCTTTTATGTACAAAAAAGCTTCTCAAGTACTGTCACCAATTATTGCAACTCTCTTTAACAAATCCATCGAATCCTCCACCTTCCCATCAATTCTCAAAATAGCAGGGATCACCCCAATCCACAAACGAGATCAAGCAGAACTGAATAACTACGTACAGGCCAATATCTAACTTACCCCTTCTCTCTAAAATCTCTGAAAAATTAATTCATAGGCAGATCTATTCCTACCTCATCTCCCACAACATACTCAACCCCTGTCAGTTTGGATTCAGGCCTAATAAAAACACGAATGATGTTATTATACACATGATAGAACTAATATACACCGCTCTCGAGAAAAAAGAAGTCCCACTGGGAATCTTCATTGCTTTTGATACAGCTGACCATGATTTGCTGCATATAAAATTAACGCACTAAGGTATAAGAGGGCACTCCCTCAACTACCTAAAGTCATACCTTAGCAACAGAAGCCAATGTGTGTACACAAATGGAGCTAACTTTTCCACACAACCAATTACAGTTGGGATCCCACAGGGAAGTGTCCTTGGCCCACTACTCTTTCTCATTTACATCAATGACCTACCAAATACATCTCAACTACTCAAACCCATTGAACATTAAAATGGTATAAAATACCGACAGGTTGTTAGGTAAGACACATATGCAACAGTTAGGTATCTTTATTATGAAACGTTTCGCCTACACAGTAGGCTTCTTCAGTCAAGTACAGAAAAGTTGATAGAAGCAGAAGATACTTGAAGACGATGTAATCAGTCCATCACCCTTAAAGTTTTGAGGTGGTCAGTCCCTCAGTCTGGAGAAAAGCATTGTTCCATAGTATGAAACAATATGGAGAAGAAGTGACAGGATGGAGCCTTTTTATAGCGCCGAGAGGTGAGACGTAGGCCACTAGGAGAGGTAAGAACTCAGATGTTGAAAGGTCAGGTCCCTCTCAAATCCAGCCCCTCTCACTAGTGGAAGTTGTTGAAGTTGATTGCAGGTCTGTACCAAGATACCCTTGTGTTGCAGTGTCTGACAGATTGAACATTAAAATGGTATAAAATACCGACAGGTTGTTAGGTAAGACACATATGCAACAGTTAGGTATCTTTATTATGAAACGTTTCGCCTACACAGTAGGCTTCTTCAGTCAAGTACAGAAAAGTTGATAGAAGCAGAAGATACTTGAAGACGATGTAATCAGTCCATCACCCTTAAAGTTTTGAGGTGGTCAGTCCCTCAGTCTGGAGAAGAGCATTGTTCCATAGTATGAAACAATATGGAGAAGAAGTGACAGGATGGAGCCTTTTTATAGCGCCGAGAGGTGAGACGTAGGCCACTAGGAGAGGTAAGAACTCAGATGTTGAAAGGTCAGGTCCCTCTCAAATCCAGCCCCTCTCACTAGTGGAAGTTGTTGAAGTTGATTGCAGGTCTGTACCACAACTGGGTATCTTGATACCTAACTGTACAGACCTGTTCAATCAACTTCAACCTGCAACTTCAACACTAGTGAGAGGGGCTGGATTTGAGAGGGACCTGACCTTTCAACATCTGAGTTCTTACCTCTCCTAGTGGCCTACGTCTCACCTCTCGGCGCTATAAAAAGGCTCCATCCTGTCACTTCTTCTCCATATTGTTTCATACTATGGAACAATGCTCTTCTCCAGACTGAGGGACTGACCACCTCAAAACTTTAAGGGTGATGGACTGATTACATCGTCTTCAAGTATCTTCTGCTTCTATCAACTTTTCTGTACTTGACTGAAGAAGCCTACTGTGTAGGCGAAACGTTTCATAATAAAGATACCTAACTGTTGCATATGTGTCTTACCTAACAACCTGTCGGTATTTTATACCATTTTAATGTTCAATCTGTCAGACACTGCAACACAAGGGTATCTTGGTACAGACCTGCAATCAACTTCAACAACTTCCACTAGTGAGAGGGGCTGGATTTGAGAGGGACCTGACCTTTCAACATCTGAGTTCTTACCTCTCCTAGTGGCCTACGTCTCACCTCTCGGCGCTATAAAAAGGCTCCGTCCTGTCACTTCTTCTCCATATTGTTTCATACTATGGAACAATGCTCTTCTCCAGACTGAGGGACTGACCACCTCAAAACTTTAAGGGTGATGGACTGATTACATCGTCTTCAAGTATCTTCTGCTTCTATCAACTTTTCTGTACTTGACTGAAGAAGCCTACTGTGTAGGCGAAACGTTTCATAATAAAGATACCTAACTGTTGCATATGTGTCTTACCTAACAACCTGTCGGTATTTTATACCATTTTAATGTTCAATCTGTCAGACACTGCAACACAAGGGTATCTTGGTACAGACCTGCAATCAACTTCAACAACTTCCACTAGTGAGAGGGGCTGGATTTGAGAGGGACCTGACCTTTCAACATCTGAGTTCTTACCTCTCCTAGTGGCCTACGTCTCACCTCTCGGCGCTATAAAAAGGCTCCGTCCTGTCACTTCTTCTCCATATTGTTTCATACTATGGAACAATGCTCTTCTCCAGACTGAGGGACTGACCACCTCAAAACTTTAAGGGTGATGGACTGATTACATCGTCTTCAAGTATCTTCTGCTTCTATCAACTTTTCTGTACTTGACTGAAGAAGCCTACTGTGTAGGCGAAACGTTTCATAATAAAGATACCTAACTGTTGCATATGTGTCTTACCTACTCAAACCCATATTATTTGCAGATGACACTACATACGTCATCTCTCACCCAAGCCCAGTCATACTAGCCAACACTGTAAATGCTGAATTACATAAAATATCTACCTGGATGATGACTAACAAGCTTACTCTCAATATTGACAAAACCTATTTCAGTCAGTTTGGAAACAGAGCTACAAATGTTCCACTTAACATGATGATAAATGGATCACCTGTCACAAGACTCACAGAGGGAAAATTCTAAGGAAGCCACCTTGACAGTAGCCTCAAATTTCAGACACATATACGTGTACAACAAATTTCAAAGAAAATCTCTAGATACGGTACTATGTTCCACAACCAGCTCTCCTTGCCCTGTATCACTCGCTCATTTACCCCTATCTCACCTATGGAATTTGTGCATTGGGCTCAACAACAAAAAATCATCTCAGACCACTAATAACCCAGCAAAAGGCTGCAGTTAGAATAACAAATTCTCACTCCAGACAGCATACTCCACCAATATTCAAAAGTCTAAACTTACTCACCTTACAACACATCCATACTTATTATTGTGCCTACTACATATGTACATAGAACACTTCACTTAAATATAAACCCTCTGTTCAAATTTATTCTTACCAACCTTAATAGGACACACAACCATAACACAAGGCAAAGATCACTCTTTGATGTTCCCTGAGTCCATCTCACACTATGTAAAAGCTCTATTCACATAGAGGGGCCCAAAAATTTGGAATTCATTACTAGTGAATGCCAAAGGAACCCTGTCTGTATATCAATTCAAGACTTCTTAAAAACCATCTACTCACCCAAAACTAGATACTCAGTACTTGACTTGACCTACAAAGCTACCAAATCACTCTCCACCACCTCAAAATATGACTGCTCACTGTGTCACTCCTTTAGCATATGCTCAAAGTACAATAAATTCTCATATTTTAGACTAATGCAAATGTTGAAGAACATATATTTAATAGATGTATAACCTATTGTATAATTAGTGCAACCTGATCAAATTATGTTTTGTAGAACTAATGTTAAGTAATCAGTAATCTATTAAGTTTAAACTGCCTGTAATGCCAAGGCATGATAGTGGCTCTCTTTCCACAATAAATCATTGTAAACCCTCACTGTGAACTACCTATGTAGAAATACTTCTTACAATATGTCAACCACATTGTAAACTTGCAAGGAAATAAACAATTATAATAATAATAATATTCCCCGCAGATACGTGGTCTTATTGTACATCATTATTACACTCATGAGGCGTAGCATTAAACCCATAGGGGTCATACAGTGCTTGGAAATGGGGGGAATTCAGGTTCGATCCAAGGAAGGGGAGAACAGGTTCAACTCCTTCGATCAAGAGCCACTTACTGACATCAAGGAACCAACATTTATCAAATTTATTTATCAACTAATTGGCTTTCTAAATAATTTATGCCAATTCCCTTTAGGGAATACAAGATGCAATATGCGATTTATGCCATTCATTGAAGTTATGTCCACCTAATGGACGAAAAGTTTTCTCAATAAATGCCATTAACCTAAAATTGTGTGATATTCCCATTCTTGTCATTATGCCATTGTATTATAACGTACTTCCTTAAGACACCTGCTGTCCTTGTTCACTCATCAGTAAAATAGGTACCTGGGTGTTAGTAGACTGGTGTGGGTCGCATCCTGGGACAAAATTGACCTAATTTACCCCAAATGCTCTACATAATAAGTGGCTTTCTATATAGTAGTATGCCACTGATGTCAGCTAGGACTGTATACCTTGTACATGTACTTGTAGAAACAAAAATTATTATTATTATTATCTATATACATCACGATACTTCCGGAGTGTTCATAACAATAGATAATGAGTCACACTTTTCTACCAGCACCAGTACAGTGTTTACTTTGTTAAGTGATCTTAGAAACGCTTGTTAATTCGTGCACGCAAGCTACAAAGTTGTAGAGTTTGCAAGAAAAGATTACTCGCCAGAGAATAAGGTCACAAAGACTACACTTACGTTTAACTTTACTTTGCTCACTGGTCGGTGCAGACATTTTTCCTCTAATGATTCTTCGATATTACTGACTTGTGTTGACGGAACCCAATACTCTCATGCTACATTCTTAACCCTTTTAAAATTTATCTAGCACAGTACTTCACCTTTATATCACTTTTATTCTGTTTGATAAAACTTTTCAGCTTTGTTTTAATTAAGAGTTATTACTTGCATATTCTGTCCTAATTGAATATAGTGCTATATATTATCCTACATCATCCAGTTATTCCTCGCATTCTTCAAAGTTATTATCAAATCAGATCAAATCAAATCAAAGTTTATTCTCTATAAGGATTACAATGCGGGGTTTACAGATTTTGGTTATTGTGTGGTTTACATGTAATAAAATACTAATTACAGAGGGGGCCACTAGAACACCTAGCATGGCTAGGCATAAGTAAGTAAGTTTCGTGCATTTCGGGCAAACTTAGATTAATTCTTAACCCTAAATTATTACAAATTGTGGAGTAAGTTGACTAAATACTAAGTGACTAAATACTAAGTGACTAAATACTAGTTTGCGAGTTTAGCAATGTGAATGCTTTTGTTTTGGCACAATACATAGTTTCTATATTGGAGTATCACAGGCAAACTTGTGACTAGTTAGGAATCATTATTTTAAGATTAAGATACGTATTTCTGTGCTTATAGTCAAATGGGAGAGCGAGTGAGTGTAAGTGTGAACCACCAGGTGGTTTTTATGTAGTTAGTTGACGGGATGTATCAGGGAGATAAGATGTTTTCTAACGGTAGTTTTGAAGGTGATGAATGTGTCTGCAGTTCTAGAGTTCTCAGGTAGGGTGTTCCAGATTTTAGGGCCTTTGACATACATTGAATTTTTGTATAGATTTAGTCGGACACGGGGAATGTCTTCGAGATGTTTGTGTCTGGTGTTATGCCTGTAGGTTCTG
This sequence comes from Cherax quadricarinatus, assembly GCF_038502225.1. NCBI lineage: Eukaryota > Metazoa > Arthropoda > Malacostraca > Decapoda > Parastacidae > Cherax > Cherax quadricarinatus. Next base: position 10,976,740 of record NC_091315.1, read on the forward strand.
TCACAACTATCAAGAAAGCGTTTTAGGTCAAAGTTAGTATTGGAATTTAAGGTCCTGTTGCCAGGGATGGGATTTAGTGATTATTCTTACTGCGGCTTTTTGTTGAGTTATTATTGGCTTTAGGTGTATTGCTGCAGTTGATCCCCAAGCACAAATAGCATAGGTGAGGTATGGATAAATGAGTGAATGGTATAGTGTGAGAAGGGCATTTTGCGGCATGTAGTATCGTATCTTGGAGAGGATCCCAACTGTTTTGGATACTTTTTTTGATATGTGTTGGATATGGGTGCTGAAATTCAGGTTGTTGTCAAGGTATAGGCCTAGGAATTTGCCCTCATTATGTCTGGCAATTAGAGTGCTGTTAATCATAATGTTTAGTTGTGCAGCACCTGCTCTGCTACCAAACATAATATAGTAGGTTTTGTCAGTGTTAAGTGTAAGTTTATTGACTGTCATCCAAGTTGATATTTTGAGCAGCTCCTCATTAACAATGGTGTTGAGGGTGGCAAGATTAGGGTGAGAGATGTCATAAGTCGTGTCGTGAGCAAAGAGAATGGGTTTCAAGTGTTGGGATACGTTTGGAAGATCATTGATGTAAATGAGGAAGATCAGGGGTCCAAGCACACTTCCCTGCGGAACTCCAGTATTAAGTGGCCGTGTTGATGATGCTGTGTCTTTAATGGTGACATACTGATACCTATTAGTAAGGTAGGATTTGAAATATGCACGCGCATCGCCTCTTATACCATAACGGTCAAGTTTGTGGAGTAGGATGCCGTGGTCTACTGTGTCAAAAGCTTTTCTTAGGTCAATAAAAATTCCTAATGGATATTCCTTATTTTCCAATGCTGTGTAAAGCAGATCTAGCATTTTTACAATTGCATCATTAGTGCTTTTATTTTTCCTGAATCCAAATTGGCAGGGGTTGAGTATGTTTTGTGCCATTATAAATGAATAGTCTCCTGTGTATGAGTTTCTCGAAGATTTTGGATGGCAATGGTAAGTTTGATATTGGCCTATAGTTGTTTACATCTATAGGGTCACCACCTTTATGTATTGGTTTAACTCTTGCTGTCTTGAGTAGTTTCGGGAAGGTGCTAGTTTCTAGTGACTTGTTAAAAAGTAATGAAATAGCATGCGGAAGGACATGGGCTGCTCGCTTGTACAATAATGATGGGACATGAGACAGGTTCCCTGAGTTATTTTTAAGTGACTTAATAATCTCAGTGACTTCGGTGGGCTCAGTTGGTATAAGATAGAAGGAATTTGGGAAATTCCCATCTAGATAGTCCCAAGCATGGGCGTTGGTAAGTGGGATTTTACTGGCAAGATTAGATCCTATGGTTGAGAAGAAGTCGTTTATCTTGTTAGCTGTTTCAGTGGGATGCAGTGGTGTTTCGTTAGGTTTGGTTAGGACAATATTCTTTTTTTTTTTTAGTTTGTGGGTCCCCAGAATCTGGGAAAGTGTTTTCCAGGTCTTTTTTTATATCTTCTCTTGTGTCAGTGAATCTGCTGGAGTAGTACAGCTGTTTGGCTTTCTTTATTACTTTGGTGAGAACTGATGAATAGTGTTTAAGAATATCTTTGTGCATTAAGCCCTGTCTATATTGCTTTTCATATTGGTGTTTCTTATCAATGGATTTCAGAATGGTGCTGGTTAGCCATGGGCAACCGAGCCGTTCATTCGTGATCTGTTTCGTTTTTATAGGACAATGTTTGTTGTATAGTCTAAGTAATTTGTTAAGAAAAATGTCTGTCCAATCGTCAATACCATTGGCCTTGGAGAATTCTGTAGGCCAGTCAACAGTCTCTAGAATGAGCTAAATGAGCTAGAACAAATATATAATATGTATGCACCTGGAGAAGAGATGAATGTAGAGGAGAGAGAGAGATTTTGGGAGATGTTAAGTGAATGTATAGGAACCCTTGAACCAAGTGAGAGAGTAATTGTGGCAGGTGGCCTAAATGCTAAAATAGGAGAAACTTTTAGAGAGGGTATGGTGGGTAAGTTTGGGGTGCCAGGTGTAAATGATAATGGGAGCCCTTTGATTGAACTTTGTATAGAAAGGGGTTTAGTTATAGGTAATACATATTTTAAGAAAAAGAGGATAAATAAGTATACAAGATATGATGTGGGGCGAAAAGATAGTAGTTTGTTGGATTATGTATTGGTAGACAGAAGACTGTTGAGTCGACTTCAGGATGTACATGTTTATAGAGGGGCCACAGATATATCAGATCACTTTTTAGTTGTAGCTACACTGAGAGTAAAAGGTAGATGGGATACAAGGAGAATAGAAGCATCAGGGAAGAGAGAGGTGAAGGTTTATAAGCTAAAAGAGGAGGCAGTTAGGGTAAGATATAAACAGCTATTGGAGGATAGATGAGCTAATGAGAGCATAGGCAATGGGGTCGAAGAAGTATGGGGTAGGTTTAAAAATGTAGTGTTAGAGTGTTCAGCAGAAGTTTGTGGTTACAGGAAAGTAGGTGCGGGAGGGAAGAGGAGCGATTGGTGAAATGATGATGTAAAGAGAGTAGTAAGGGAGAAAAAGTTAGCATATGAGAAGTTTTTACAGAGTAGAAGTGATGCAAGGAGGGAAGAGTATATGGAGAAAAAGAGAGAGGTTAAGAGAGTGGTGAAGCAATGTAAAAAGAGAGCAAATGAGAGAGTGAGTGAGATGTTATCAACAAATTTTGTTGAAAATAGAAAAAGTTTTGGATTGAGATTAACAAGTTAAGGAAGCCTAGAGAACAAATTGATTTGTCAGTTAAAAATATGAGAGGAGAGTTATTAAATGGAGAGTTAGAGGTATTGGGAAGATGGAGGCAATATTTTGAGGAATTGTTAAATGTTGATGAAGATAGGGAAGCTGTGATTTCGTGTATAGGGCAAGGAGGAATAACATCTTGTAGGAGTGAGGAAGAGCCAGTTGTGAGTGTGGGGGAAGTTCGTGAGGCAGTAGGTAAAATGAAACGGGGTAAAGCAGCTGGGATTGACGGGATAAAGATAGAAATGTTAAAAGCAGGCAGGGATATAGTTTTGGAGTGGTTGGTGCTATTATTTAATAAATGTATGGAAGAGGGTAAGGTACCTAGAGATTGGCAGAGAGCATGCATAGTTCCTTTGTATAAAGGCAAAGGGGGTAAAAGAGAGTGCAAAAATTATAGGGGAATAACTCTGTTGAGTATACCTGGTAAAGTGTATGGTAGAGTTGTTATTGAAAGAATTAAGAGTAAGACGGAGAATAGGATAGCAGATAAACAAGGAGGCTTTAGGAAAGGTACGGGGTGTGCGGACCAGGTGTTTAGAGTGAAACATATAAGTGAACAGTATTTAGATAAGGCTAAAGAGGTTTTTGGGGCATTTATGGATTTGGAAAAGGCGTATGACTGGGTGGATAGGGGGGCAATGTGGCAGATGTTGCAGGTGTATGGTATAGGAGGTAGGTTACTGAAAGCAGTGAAGAGTTTTTACGAGGACAGTGAGGCTCAAGTTCGAGTATGTAGGAAAGAGGGAGATTATTTCCCAGTAAAAGTAGGCCTTAGACAAGGATGTGTGATGTCACCGCGATTGTTTAATATATTTATAGATGGGGTTGTAAGAGAAGTAAATGCGAGGGTCTTGGCAAGAGGTGTGGAGTTAAAAGATGAAGAATCATACATAAAGTGGGAGTTGTCACAGTTGCTCTTTGCTGATGACACTGTGCTTTTGGGAGATTCTGAAGAGAAGTTGCAGAGGTTGGTGGATGAATTTGGTAGGGTATGTAAAAGAAGAAAATAAAGTGAATACAGGAAATAGTAAGGTTATGAGGATAACAAAGAGATTAGGTGATGAAAGATTGGATATCAGATTGGAGGGAGAGAGTATGGAGGAGGTGAATGTATTCAGATATTTGGGAGTGGACGTGTCAGCAGATGGGTCTATGAAAGATGAGGTGAATCATAGAATTGATGAGGGGAAAAGGGTGAGCGGTGCACTTAGGAGTCTGTGGAGACAAAGAACTTTGTCCTTGGAGGCAAAGAGGGGAATGTATGAGAGTATAGTTTTACCAATGCTCTTATATGGGTGTGAAGCATGGGTGATGAATGTTGCAGCAAGGAGAAGGCTGGAGGCAGTGGAGATGTCATGTCTGAGGGCAATGTGTGGTGTGAATATAATGCAGAGAATTCGTAGTTTGGAAGTTAGGAGGAGGTGCGGGATTGCCAAAACTGTTGTCCAGAGGGCTGAGAAAGGGTTGTTGAGGTGGTTCGGACATGTAGAAATAATGGAGCGAAACAGAATGACTTCAAGAGTGTATCAGTCTATAGCAGAAGGAAGGCGGGGTAGGGGTCGGCCTAGGAAAGGTTGGAGGGAGGGGGTAAAGGAGGTTTTGTGTGCAAGGGGCTTGGACTTCCAGTGGGCATGCGTGAGCGTGTTTGATAGGAGCGAATGGAGACAAATAGTTTTTAATACTTGACGTGCTGTTGGAGTGTGAGCAAAGTAACATTTATGAAGGGGTTCAGGGAAACCGGCAGGCCGGACTTGAGTCCTGGAGATGGGAAGTACAGTGTCTGCACTCTGAAGGAGGGGTGTTAATGTTGCAGTTTAAAAACTGTAGTGTAAAGCACCCTTCTGGCAAGACAGTGATGGAGTGAATGATGGTGAAAGTTTTTCTTTTTCGGGCCACCCTGCCTTGGTGGGGATCGGCCAGTGTGTCAATAAAAATAATAAAAATATTTATATTATATTACATATTTCATTTCACTATAGATCTAGTACACAAAATATATGAGTCATTTCAGGTGAATAATATTATAACAAAGATTAATAATAATATTATAATTAGGGTACAACTTATCCTAGATGTAAGAATTACATATGTTGGTTTATAAGATACAAGCTACAACATTATTCATAAAAATAAAAACATTTAATTGTTTAGTTAAACAAAGGTGAGCGGAAGTAATTTATGAACCTACAATATAATTTAATGGAATATAAATTATCTGAAGATTTTTTCAGTATGTATGGATATTTAAGGTAGGTACAATAATTATTTTATGCGAAATTTTCGGTAAAACAGATGTTTTAATGAAGGGGAAAAGGAAACAGTAGGTACAGAATCAAATCAAATCATATCAAGTTTATTCTCTATAAAGATTACAATGCTGGGTTTACATATTATAGGATATTGTGGGGTTTACATATTATATAAAACTATTATATTATATATTATATTATATTATAAAATCACTATATGAAATGTCACTCATGTTTAAAAACAACATATACTCAGATCACAAATATAATTGGGAGGTTCAGACATGTACATGAGCCCTTAGACTGACATAATGAGACTAAATACGTGTGAATTAAAGAAACTCACAGATATCGAGGAGGTCTAGGGTTGTTTTTGCAGTATGATAGAAGAGATTAGTAAGCTATGGTAGTTAGCTGGACGCAGGTGTGCCAGGGAGATAAGATGTTTTCACCCAGAGAATGAAAGTGATGACTGTGTCTGCAGTCTCAGCTTCAGTCAGTCTCTAGATTTTTATAGTCCTGAGCATACCAATTGATATAGGTTTAATGGGATACGGGGGAATGAGTTATAGAGATTTTTAGCTCAGTTATGCCAGTGGGTCCTGGTCACAACTATCAAGTGTTTTAGGACATGTTAATGCTGGAATTTACGCTCTGTGGGGCCCAGAAGTTGGGTACATTAGTAAGCATGTTATAACTTAAATTACTGGTGGCACACCATCTAAAGTGACAAAAGATACAAAACATCCAGGCCATGGAAAACCTAAAGCACAGTCACTCAAGAGGGAGGAGGGTTTTAAAAAGTGAGGAAGGTGGGTAAAGAAATTGGCAGGAAATGGCAGAATCGTACGCTAAATCTTAAATATTTCTGGAGTGGAAACTAAGAAGTCGATGCATATTCTCCACCCATACCAACAGATACAGACAGCCATACCAGAAAAAGTCCCTCCCAGTGCTCACCAATACCACCACAGCCTGATGGCATCTTTTCTTTGTAAATTTACAGGGTCTAAAGCCAGCAATGAACAACAACAAAATACCTTTCATCCGTGGACTGCTTGCAGAGGCAAATGCAATGTTCATGGCTTCTCTTACTAGGATCCACATAAAGGATCATTTGACAACGAAATATGGATCCCAGGCGTTACTACATATACAGACGCGTGGGGACGGAGTGAATATATAAAAGTGGGGAGGGTTGGGCTCATATCGCAGAGGTCACTTATTTGCACAGAACTGCCAATGCCTCTGGTAATGATTTCAGTGGGAAGTTTTAGCAGCAAAGACGAGAACTCAAAATCAGCCATTGGGTAGGCCTCCATATGCCTGGACGCAATGTCCTGGCAATTTCCAGGAAACAGCTAAATAAAATTGACCACTGTCTGGAAATCTTCCACTCCTGCTCCCAACATCTTGCTCCTGGGATTTTCATAACTTGAGACACCTAAATGGAGGAATATAGCAAATAATGTTGTTGCAGTGATACACCAAGAGGGCAGCTCTGACGAGAACTCGCACACACACAAGCTTAAACTTCTGCAATAAAATTCAACTAAATCCAGCAAATAAAAGAGCCTGTTAGACTGGAGAATACACTTGACCTTCATCTTCACCTAACAATGACAGATCTGATACGAAATGTCACTACATTGCAAACAATGTACTCAGTTATTTAATATGTTTATTATGCAGACTTTACACTCCATCTCTAGGTGGAGAGTCAAAAGATTAATAGAGGTATATAATTGGTCCAGTGACTGACTCCAAAGTTACTTTGATAGCTGAGCAAGTTACAGAGGCAATGAACTCAAGCACCTACAAATAAAGCAATGAACTCACAATTTTGCTAAAGGTAATGAATCACTAATCATAAAAGGTAATGAACTCACAGGTCTGGTCACAACCATGATAAGCCACAAAGCAGTATTTATGAGATTACAGAGGCAATGTAATGGTCCAGGACTGGGCCTCAAAGTTTGAAGGCTGAACTAGGTACAAAGGTAATGAACTCAAGGCACATAAAGGTAAAGTGAATTAAGAATGAGCATTATTGCTATACATGCATGCTGGAATCATGAATAAATTATAGAGTAATGAGCAATTACACTCTCCACACCTGGTCACAATTGTAATGAGTGACAAATAGTACACATTAAGGAGACACACACACACACACACACACACACACACACACACACACACACACACACACACACACACACACACACACACACACACACCACACTCACACACACACAATAAAGAAGAATACTATGTTTATTATGCACCCTCTATACCCATCCTGTGGGCGGTAGTCGCAAAGATTAATAAGGTATATACTGGTCCATAGACTGGACTTGTAAGTTTTGATAGCTGAGTGTTACAGAGGTAATGAACTCACAATTTGCTGTGCTGGTAAGAACCCACAATTTACAAAGGTAATGAACTCACACTTACTGAAGGTAATGAATCTCCAGGTAAGTCTGGTCACACCATGACAAGCACAAACAATATGGTCCATGTGGACTGGGCCCTAAAAAGTTTGAGAATGAACTGATGTACAGCTGCAATGAGCTCACTGCCATAAAACAGTAATGAATTCTGTAGGAATGGTTATTTTCATGTTTATATTTCTTTGCCACAATCATGGAACAAATTATAGAAAGAATGAGCAATTCACACTTCACACCCGGTCACACCTCGAATGAGTTATTGAGCAAATATTGATTGTTGAGTCACACACTACACACAGGTCAGACACACACACACACACACACACACACACACACACACACCACACACACACACACACACACACACACACACACACACACACACACACTTTGATTTAACATCTTTTACAGCACCCCTACACTCATCCCAGGGGCGGTAGTCAAAGATTACAGTATAATGAATCATGGATTGACCCCAAAGTTATGATAGCTGAACTAGTTGGTTGTGGAAGGTAATGAACCCAGGTAGATCTGGTCACCAATCACAGGCAAGTTACAGAGGTAATGAATCAGCTTCACCCCTACATGGTTACAGTCACAACAAATTACAGCAATGAATCCACTGATATGTCCACACTCTGGTCACACTAGAATGAGTTATAAATACAATATTATGATCATACACCCACACTAGCGCGCGCGCGCACACACACACACGAGGGCGCACGCACGGGACATGTGCATGAGCGTACAAATATATGATACACACAAGGACGCACACCCACACACACACACCCCACACACACACACACCAACACCTACACACACACTCACATTACACCCACACACACCACACACCACACACACACCCACACACACACACACACACACACCCACACACCCACACATGCACACACACCCACACACGCACACACACACACACACACGCACACACACACACACACACACACACACACAAGGCAGGACACACACAGCGCCACACACACACACACACACACACACCTCTCACATTGACACCCACACACACACACCACACACACAAGACAAGAGATGAGGGTGGGTTGATTGTACCTTCTTGGACTGCAAACAGAGCTTTGACACAGTTCCTCAAGAGATTACCGCAGAAGCTTAAGAGCATCAGGCGCATATACAGGAAGGGCACCACAATGATCAGAGAACACTGACATATATATCAATGTTTCTAATGTGCTGATGGTCAGTATCATATACAACACCAGGTCCCAACTAAATGCTGGTTAAAAGGTATGTGAACTGATATGATTGGTAGTTGGGACCTAACCTGTCAGGTTGATGGAGTACATGAGTAATTAAAACTGATGATGAACTAACAGGACTTCAAAGAGACCTGACAGACTGGACACCTGGTCCAGCAAATGGCTTCAACAGACCTGTTAAATGCAAAAGTCATGAAGATAGGAAGGGGCACAGTAAGATCACAGATGAGTATAGGCTAGTGGCCAAAGACTGCAAAACCTCACCAAGGAGGAAAGATCTTGGGGGCAGCATAACACCGAGCATGTCTCCGGAAGCACACATCAATCAGATAACTGCTGCAGGCATATGGGCGCCCGTGGCAAACCTGAGAACAAAGCACCTGATACTCCAGGCGGAATCATTCAAGACACTGTACACCGTAAGGCCAGGCCCATACCGAGCATGCAGCACCTGTTTGGAACCCACTGATAAAGCACCGCCAGAAGAAATCCAGAGAAAGTACAAAGGTTTGCAAATAAGGTTAATCTGGAAGATCATAAATGTCCTATGAAGAAAGATTATGGGAAATCGGCCTGACGACACTGGAGGACAGGAGGTGGTCAGGGAGCATATGATAACGATATAAAATATCATGTGAATAGACAAGGTGGACAAGGACAGGATAGTTCTAGGAGGGACATAGAAACAGAGGCCACAATTGGTGTTGAAGACACAATGAGCTGGGGAGAGGATAGTAGAAGTATTTCTTCAGTCATAGAGTTGTAAGGCAGTGAACAGCTTGAGAAATAAGATGGTAGTGTAGACAGCAGGAACCATACACAGTTTTGAAGACGAGGTTTGATAAAGCTCATGGAGCGGGAGAGAGAGAGGCCTAGCAGCAAACTGGTGAAGAGGCATGAAGCCAGGAGCTAGACCTGACCCTCGCAACCACAAATAGGTGAGTACTGGGCCAGGTGAGTACACCCCACACACACACGCAATGCACACATACACACACACACACACACACACACACACACACACACACACACACAATGGTTAGTTCCAGAGCTAAGGGAATGTCCCCATGAGGAAGATTATGGAAATCGGCCTGACTGACACTGGAGGACAGGAGGGTCAGGGGGGAGACACATAACGATATAAAATACTGTGTGGAATAATAGACAGAAGGTGGACAAAGACAGAGGATGTTCAGGGAGGACAGAAACAAGAGGCTACACTGTGAAGAAGACACAGAATGTGAGCTGGTAGAGAGATGTAGGAAGCATTAGTCATAGAGTTGTATACAGGAATAGCCTACAGAAAATGACCTAGTGGGAGGCATAGAACCATCACAGTTTTGGAAGACGAGGCTTGACAAAGCCCAGGAGCGGGGCAGAGAGGGGAGGAGCCTACAGCAACTGCAGGCGGAAGCAGGAGCTAGGACTCCACCTCGCAACAACCACAAATAGGTGAGGTACAAATTAGAGGAGCACACATACACACACCCTCACACACACTCCACACACACACACACACACACACACACACACACACACACACACACACACACACACACACACACACACACACACACACACACACACACATGCACACATGTG
>NC_091315.1:10992070-11062070 GCF_038502225.1 Cherax quadricarinatus
CCTGCTTGAAGACTGCCAGGGGTCTGTTGGTAATCCCCCTTATGTATGCTGGGAGGCAGTTGAACAGTCTCGGGCCCCTGACACTTATTGTATGGTCTCTTAACGTGCTAGTGACACCCCTGCTTTTCATTGGGGGGATGTTTCATCGTCTACCAAGTCTTTTGCTTTCGTAGTGAGTGATTTTCGTGTGCAAGTTCGGTACTAGTCCCTCTAGGATTTTCCAGGTGTATATAATCATGTATCTCTCCCGCCTGCGTTCCAGGGAATACAGGTTCAGGAACCTCAAACGCTCCCAGTAATTGAGGTGTTTTAACTCCGTTATGCGTGCCGTGAAGGTTCTCTGTACATTTTCTAGGTCAGCAATTTCACTTGCCTTGAAAGGTGCTGTTAGTGTGCAGCAATATTCCAGCCTAGATAGAACAAGTGACCTGAAGAGTGTCATCATGGGCTTGGCCTCCCTAGTTTTGAAGGTTCTCATTATCCATTCTGTCATTTTTCTAGCAGATGCGATTGATACAATGTTATGGTCCTTGAAGGTGAGATCCTCCGACATGATCACTCCCAGGTCTTTGACGTTGGTGTTTCGCTCTATTTTGTGGCCAGAATTTGTTTTGTACTCTGATGAAGATTTAATTTCCTTGTGTTTACCATATCTGAGTAATTGAAATTTCTCATCGTTGAACTTCATATTGTTTTCTGGAGCCCACTGAAAGATTTGGTTGATGTCCGCCTGGAGCCTTGCAGTGTCTGCAGTGGAAGACACTGTCATGCAGATTCGGGTGTCATCTGCAAAGGAAGACACGGTACTGTGGCTGACATCCTTGTCTATGTCAGATATGAGGATGAGGAACAAGATGGGAGCGAGTACTGTGCCTTGTGGAACAGAGCTTTTCACCGTAGCTGCCCCGGACTTCACTCTGTTGACTACTACTCTCTGTGTTCTGTTAGTGAGGAAATTATAGATCCATCGACCGACTTTTCCCTGTTATTCCTTTAGCACGCATTTTATGCACTATTACGCCATGGTCACACTTGTCGAAAGCTTTTGTCTTCTAGTGCATCTAGGACCTTGTCGTAGTGATCCAATAGTTGAGACAGACAGGAGCGACCTGTTCTAAACCCATGTTGCCCTGGGTTGTGCAATTGATGGGTTTCTAGATGGGAGGTGATCTTGCTTCTTAGGACCCTTTCAAAGATTTTTATGATATGGGATGTTAGTGCTATCGGTCTGTAGTTCTTTGCTGTTGCTTTACTGCCCCCTTTGTGGAGTGGGGCTATGTCTGTTGTTTTTAGTAACTGTGTGACGACCATCGTGTCCATGATCCCTCTCCATAGGATGGTAAAGGCTCGTGGTAGGGGCTTCTTGCAGTTCTTGATGAACACGGAGTTCCATGAGTCTGGCCCTGGGGCAGAGTGCATGGGCATGTCATTTATCGTCTGTTCGAAGTCATTTGGCGTCAGGATAACATCGGACAGGCTTGTGTTAACCAAATTCTGTGGCTCTCCCATAAAAAAATAATTTTGATCTTCGACTCTCAGTCTGGTTCGCTGCTTGCTAAAAACTGAGCCATATTGGGACTTGAGTAGCTCACTCATTTCGTTGCTGTCATCTGTGTAGGACCCATCTTGTTTAAGTAGGGGCCCAATACTGGACGTTGTTCTCGACTTTGATTTGGCATAGGAGAAGAAATACTTTGGGTTTCTTTCGATTTCATTTATGGCGTTTAGTTCTTCCCGCGATTCCTGACTCCTATAAGATTCCTTTAGCTTAAGTTCGATGCTTGCTATTTCTCTTACCAGTGTCTCCCTACGCATTTCAGATATATTGACCTCTTTTAGCCGCTCTGTTATTCTTTTCCGTCGCCTGTAAAGGGAGCGCCTGTCTCTTTCTATTTTACATCTACTCCTCCTTTTTCTTAGAGGAATAAGCCTTGTGCATACATCGAGTGCCACCAAGTTAATCTGTTCTAGGCATATGTTGGGGTCTGTGTTGCTTAGTATATCTTCCCAGCTTATATCGGTTAGGACTTGGTTTACTTGGTCTCACTTTATGTTTTTGTTATTGAAGTTGAATTTGGTGAATGCTCCCTCGTGACTAATCTCATGATGTCGGTCTGGGGCTCCGCGCATACATGTCTGAACGTCAATTATGTTGTGATCTGAGTATATTGTTTTTGATATGGTGACATTTCTTATCAGATCATCATTGTTAGTGAAGATGAGGTCTAGTGTATTCTCCAGTCTAGTAGGCTCTATTATTTGCTGGTTTAAATTGAATTTTGTGCAGCGATTTAAAAGCTTGTGTGAGTGTGAGTTTTCATCAGAGCTGCCTCTTGGTGTTATTACTGCAGCAATATTATTTGCTATATTCCTCTATTTTAGGTGCCTTAAGTTGAAATCCCCCAGGAGCAAGATGTTGGGTGCAGGAGCTGGAAGATTTTCCAGACAGTGGTCAATTTTTAACAGCTGTTCCTGGAATTGCTGGGATGTTGCATCCGGAGGCTTGTAGACTACCACAATGACTAGGTTTTGGTTCTCGATCTTTACTGCTAAAACTTCCACTACATTATTTGAGGCATTAAGCAGTTATGTGCAAACAAGTGACTCTGCAGTGTACAGGCCAACACTCCCCCCCCTCCTTTTGCCTGTTCACTCTGTCACATCTGTATAGGTTGTAACCTGGGATCCATATTTCGTTGCCCAAGTGATCCTTTATGTGGGTCTCAGTGAAATCCGCGAACATTGCCTTTGCCTCTGCAAGCAGTCCACGGATGAAAGGTATTTTGTTGTTTGTTGCTGGCTTTAGACCCTGTATATTTGCAAAGAAGAATGTCATCGGACTGGTGGTATTGTTGGTAATGGGGGGGGATTTTTTTTCCGGCATTAGTATCTGTATCTGTTGGTTTGGAGTGGAGGCCATCGACTGTGGTTCCACTCCAGGAATGACTGGATTTGGTGTACGATTTCTGCCATTTCCTTCCAGTTTTTTTTCCTTCCTTGCACTAAAAAACCTCTCCCTCTTGAGTGGCTGTGGCTACCCAGGTTTTTCCATGGCCTGGATGTTTTGTATCTTTTTGTCCCCTTTAGATGGTGTGCCTGGCAATTTAAGTTATAGCACAGTCTTTCCTGTACTGAAGAGGTACACATTTCAGGGTGAAAAAGCTTACAGGAAGGGAGTTTGCATTTTCCTGTTGTCATATGGGCACGGCATTTTCTAGGGTGGTCATAGTTGCACGTCCCGTCTGTTTTTCCAGATTTCCCATGTCTGCAGATACCAAGTGCATAGTATGTGCACAGGCTTGGTTTCCGTTTGCCTTGGGTTTCTGTGACTGTATTCCCTGTTGGTGCATGTTTACCTGTCTTATTCCTATCCTCACTAGCACCAACAGTGGAGCTCTCACTTGTTGTTTTTGGTAATATATCCTCACTATTGCTAGTGGAGTCCTCTTGTTTGCTATTTCCTGTGGTATTTCTAGTTTGCAATATTGGTTTTATCTTATCTTTGACTACACTTGTTTCCCCACTACGGCTCCTGTCCCCTATGAGGTCATTTATATGTATTTCTTCCTGCGTATAATTCCCGACTACCTGGACAAAATCTCCAGCTTCACCATTACTGTCTCCCAGGACAGCACCTCCAGCTTCACCATTACTGTCTCCCAGGACAGCACCTCCAGCTTCACCATTACTGTCTCCCAGGACAGCACCTCCAGCTTCACCATTACTGTCTCCCAGGACAGCACCTCCAGCTTCACCATTACTGTCTCCCAGGACAGCACCTCCAGTTTCACCATTACTGTCTCCCAGGACAGCACCTCCAGCTTCACCATTACTGTCTCCCAGGACAGCACTATCAGCCCCACATTTACTGGGGTGAAACCCAGCCACAACTCTAAGTGCTCTCAGTCTTTCTTTGTATTGGGGACAAAGTCTTGTTACAAAAGGTCCAGGTAGTGGAACCTCAAAGCCTAGATACCTGTATCTGCTTACATATTCTAGAAGAGACCCTTCATGCATCATGGATCTGACGAACTGTGCCTCTGTCTAGGAGGACGCCTGTTGAGTATCTTTGTTTTATCAGTAGAGATTATCAACCCCAGGTCCTGACATGAGGCTAGTACATGATTAAGAATGTTTTGGGTGTTGGAGAATCCGGTGGTGTGAATCATTATATCATCAGCAAAACTAACCATATAATGATGGGGCTGGCTAGGCATAGCATTAAGTAAGGCATTGATCAGAATATTGAAAAGGATAGGACTAAGCGCACCTCCCTGTGGGGTTCCTAATTCAAAATCTTTAGTTACACTTCTATGTCCCTGGAACAACACAGACGACTTTCTGTTGGACAGGTGATCTTTAATCCAGCGGAGAAGCCATCCTCCAACATCCATTCTGGCAAGTTCACTAATGATTACATGTCGGTTGGCTACATCAAAAGCGGATTTAAGGTCAAGGAAGGTAGTGTATGAGCTGTCAGTGTGCAAAGTGAGAAAGGTGGTAATGCAATGATGCACACTCCTTCCATGCATGAAGCCATGCAACCGGGGAGACAAGAATTGCTTAATTCTGTGCATAAGACGATTAAGAATCATCCTTTCGAATGTTTTACACAAGCAGCTGGAGTTTACCTGGAGTTTACCTGGAGAGAGTTTCGGGGGTCAACGCCCCCGCGGCCCGGTCTGTGACCAGGCCTCCTGGTGGATCAGCGCCTGATCAACCAGGCTGTTGCTGCTGGCTGCACGCAAACCAACGTACGAGCCACAGCCCGGCTGATCAGGAACTGACTTTAGGTGCTTGTCCAGTGCCAGCTTGAAGACTGCCAGGGGTCTGTTGGTAATCCCCCTTATGTGTGCTGGGAGGCAGTTGAACAGTCTCGGGTCCCTGACACTTATTGTATGGTCTCTTAACGTGCTAGTGACACCCCTGCTTTTCATTGGGGGGATGATGCATCGTCTGCCAAGTCTTTTGCTTTCGTAGTGAGTGATTTTCGTGTGCAAGTTCGGTACTAGTCCCTCTAGGATTTTCCAGGTGTATATAATCATGTATCTCTCCCTCCTGCGTTCCAGGGAATACAGGTTTAGAAACCTCAAGCGCTCCCAGTAATTGAGGTGTTTTATCTCCGTTATGCGCGCCGTGAAAGTTCTCTGTACATTTTCTAGGTCGGCAATTTCACCTGCCTTGAAAGGTGCTGTTAGAGTGCAGCAATATTCCAGCCTAGATAGAACAAGTGACCTGAAGAGTGTCATCATGGGCTTGGCCTCCCTAGTTTTGAAGGTTCTCATTATCCATCCTGTCATTTTTCTAGCAGATGCGATTGATACAATGTTATGGTCCTTGAAGGTGAGATCCTCCGACATAATCACTCCCAGGTCATTGACGTTGGTGTTTCGCTCTATTTTGTGGCCAGAATTTGTTTTGTACTCTGATGAAGATTTAATTTCCTCATGTTTACCATATCTGAGTAATTGAAATTTCTCATCGTTGAACTTCATATTGTTTTCTGCAGCCCACTGAAAGATTTGGTTGATGTCCGCCTGGAGCCTTGCAGTGTCTGCAATGGAAGACACTGTCATGCAGATTCGGGTGTCATCTGCAAAGGAAGACACGGTGCTGTGGCTGACATCCTTGTCTATGTCTAATATAAGGATGAGGAACAAGATGGGAGCTAGTACTGTGCCTTGTGGAACAGAGCTTTTCACCGTAGCTGCCTCGGACTTTACTCTGTTGACGACTACTCTCTGTGTTCTGTTAGTGAGGAAATTATAGATCCATCGACCGACTTTTCCTGTTATTCCTTTAGCGCGCATTTTGTGCGCTATTACGCCATGGTCACACTTGTCGAAGGCTTTTGCAAAGTCTGTATATATTACATCTGCATTCTTTTTGTCTTCTAGTGCATTTAGGACCTTGTCGTAGTGATCCAGTAGTTGAGACAGACAGGAGCGACCTGTTCTAAACCCATGTTGCCCTGGGTTGTGTAACTGATGGGTTTCTAGATGGGTGGTGATCTTGCTTCTTAGGACCCTTTCAAAGATTTTTATGATATGGGATGTTAGTGCTATTGGTCTGTAGTTCTTTGCTGTTGCTTTACTGCCCCCTTTGTGGAGTGGGGCTATGTCTGTTGTTTTTAGTAACTGAGGGACGACCCCCGTGTCCATGCTCCCTCTCCATAGGATGGAAAAGGCTCGTGATAGGGGCTTCTTGCAGTTCTTGATGAACACAGAGTTCCATGAGTCTGGCCCTGGGGCAGAGTGCATGGGCATGTCATTTATCGCCTGTTCGAAGTCATTTGGCGTCAGGATAACATCGGATAGGCTTGTGTTAATCAAATTTTGTGGCTCTCTCATAAAAAATCATTTTGATCTTCGACTCTCAGTCTGGTTAGCGGCTTGCTAAAAACTGAGTCATATTGGGACTTGAGTAGCTCACTCATTTCCTTGCTGTCATCTGTGTAGGACCCATCTTGTTTAAGTAGGGGCCCAATACTGGACGTTGTTCTCGATTTTGATTTGGCATAGGAGAAGAAATACTTTGGGTTTCTTTCGATTTCATTTATGGCTTTTAGTTCTTCCCGCGATTCCTGACTCCTAAAGGATTCTTTTAGCTTAAGTTCGATGCTTGCTGTTTCTCTGACCAGTGTCTCCTTGCGCATTTCAGATATATTGACCTCTTTTAGCCGCTCTGTTATTCTTTTCCGTCGCCTGTAAAGGGAGCGCCTGTCTCTTTCTATTTTACATCTACTCCTCCTTTTTCTTAGAGGAATAAGCCTTGTGCATACATCGAGTGCCACCGAGTTAATCTGTTCTAGGCATAAGTTTGGGTCTGTGTTGCTTAGTATATCTTCCCAACTTATATCGGTTAGGACTTGGTTTACTTGGTCCCACTTTATGTTTTTGTTATTGAAGTTGAATTTAGTGAATGCTCCCTCGTGACTAGTCTCATTTTGTCGGTCTGGGGCTCCACGCATACATGTCTGAACCTCAATTATGTTGTGATCTGAGTATATTGTTTTTGATATGGTGACATTTCTTATCAGATCATCATTGTTAGTGAAGATGAGGTCTAGTGTATTCTCCAGTCTAGTAGGCTCTATTATTTGCTGGTTTAAATTGAATTTTGTGCAGAGATTTAAAAGCTCGTGTGAGTGTGAGTTTTCATCAGAGCTGCCTCCTGGTGTTATTACTGCAACAATATTATTTGCTATATTCCTCCATTTTAGGTGCCTTAAGTTGAAATCCCCCAGGAGCAAGATGTTGGGTGCAGGAGCTGGAAGATTTTCCAGACAGTGGTCAATTTTTAACAGCTGTTCCTGGAATTGCTGGGATGTTGCATCCGGAGGCTTGTAGACTACCACAATGACTAGGTTTTGGTTCTCGACCTTTACTGCTAAAACTTCCACTACGTCATTTGAGGCATTAAGCAGTTCTGTGCAAACAAGTGACTGCAATGTACAGGCCAACCCCCCCCCCCTTTTGCATGTTCACTCTGTCACATCTGTATAGGTTGTAACCTGGGATCCATATTTCGCTAGTAAGGGATATTGGGCGAAATGAGTTTTGTTGATTGGGCTTCGGATTGGGAATAATGAGGCTGTTGGTCCATGATTTAGGGAGCTCCCCAGTGACATAGCTCATGTTATATAATTCAAGTAAAGGATTACCTGGTACTCGACGCAGCAATCAGAGTATGTTGTAAGTAATACCATCCTCGCCAGGCGACGTGGAGTTGCCCTTAGTTAGTGCTGCATCAAGTTCATAATTAGTGAAAGGAATGTTGCAGTCATCTGCCTTGCTGAGCATAAAGCAAACAAGTCTCTCCCTTGCATCATATATTACAAAGATGATACGCATTATTGCTTCCATCACGACACTAGGATCAAGACAGGAGTTATAACTGGGCCTCTGAAAGCCAATTTGATTTCCAACTAGACCTTCATAAAAGAAGAAAGATTTTATATCCAGGGTGTATCCATTCGTCTGGAGTTCTCGTTCCATTTTATCAATAATTACAGGAGGAGAGCTCGAAGAACTATGTGAGAACATAAATGCACCTGATAAATTAGACACATGTACAACACTTGGATATCTATAATGAGGAAACGTTTCGCCACACAGTGGCTTCATCAACCAATACAAAGGAGATTGGTGAAGAAGAGGAGGAGTGTGAGGTAATCAGTCCCTCAGCCTTGAGTAGATGTAATCAATCCATCAATCTTTCAAGATTGTCGATGTAATCAGTCCATCAATCTTTCATGATTGATGGACTGATTACATCTACTCTTCTTCACCATCCTCCTTTGTATGAACTGATGAAGCCACGGTGTGGCGAAACGTTTCCTCAAGAAAGATACCTAAGTGTTGCACATGTGTCTAATTTATCAACCTGTCAAACAGCAACATCTTGGGATCTTAATACAAGGAATTCTTCACTTACCTAACCTTCAGGCATGACCTACTTCCACATGTTGATTTGTCAAATGTGACACCACCTACGACTGTTGCACCTCACCTGCCTACAGTATATAAGTCACTTCTTCGCACATATGCTGTATTCTTTTCAAGATTGATGGACTGATTACATCGACAAGGTCCTAGATGCACTAGAAGACAAAAAGAATGCAGATGTAATATATACAGACTTTGCAAAAGCCTTCGACAAGTGTGACCATGGCGTAAGAGCGCACAAAATGCGTGCTAAAGGAATAACAGGAAAAGTTGGTAGATGGATTTATAATTTCCTCACAAACAGAACACAAAAAGTAGTACTCAACAGAGTTAAGTCTGAGGCGGCTACGGTGAAAAGCTCTGTTCCACAAGGCACAGTACTCGCTCCCATCTTGTTTCTCATCCTCATATCTGACATAGACAAGGATGTCAGCCACAGCACCGTGTCTTCCTTTGCAGATGACGCCCGAATCTGCATGACAGTGTCTTCCATTGCAGACACTGCAAGGCTCCAGGCGGACATCAACCAAATCTTTCAGTGGGCTGCAGAAAACAATATGAAGTTCAACGATGAGAAATTTCAATTACTCCGATATGGTAAACACGAGGAAATTAAAACTTCATCAGAGTACAAAACAAATTCCGGCCACAAAATAGAGCAAAAAACCAACGTCAAAGACCGGGGAGTGATCATGTTGGAGGATCTCACCTTCAAGGACCATAACATTGTATCAATCGCATCTGCTAGAAAAATGACAGGATGGATAATGAGAACCTTCAAAACTAGGGAGGCCAAGCCCATGATGACACTCTTCAGGTCACTTGTTCTATCTAGGCTGGAATATTGCTGCACACTAACAGCACCTTTCAAGGCAAGTGAAATTGCTGACCTAGAAAATGTACAGAGAACCTTCACGGCGTGCATAACGGAGATAAAACACCTCAATTACTGGGAGCGCTTGAAGTTCCTGAACCTGTATTCCCTGGAATGCAGGCGGGAGAGATACATGATTATATACACCTGGAAAATCCTAGAGGGACTAGTACCGAACTTGCACACGAAAATCGCTCACAACGAAAGCAAAAGACTTGGCAGACGATGCAACATCCCCCCAATGAAAAGCAGGGGTGTCACTAGCACGTTAAGAGACCATACAATAAGTGTCAGGGGCCCGAGACTGTTCAACTGCCTCCCAGCATACGTAAGGGGAATTACCAATAGACCCCTGACAGTCTTCAAGCTGGCACTGGACAAGCACCTAAAGTCGGTACCTGACCAGCCAGGCTGTGGCTCGTACGTTGGATTGCGTGCAGCCAGCAGTAACAGCCTGGTTGATCAGGCTCTGATCCACCAGGAGGCCTGGTCACAGACCGGGCCGCGAGGGCGTTGACCCCCGGAACTCTCTCCAGGTAAACTCCAGGTAAATTCAAGGCTGAGGGACTGAAGACCTCAATCTCCTCCTCTTCTTTGCCATTCTCCTTTGTATGGACTGACGAAGCCACTGTGTGGCGAAACGTTTCCTCATTAACGATGCCGAAGTGTTGTACATGTGTCTAATTTATCAACTTGTCGGTTCTCTGAACCATTTATCTACATAAATACACCTGCAGCCGGGACGAAATAAACGTGCATGGTTTACCATTCAAATTCAAATTCAAAGTTTATTCTCTATAAAGATTACAATGTTGAATTTACAGAATTTGGTTGTGTGGTTTACATGTAGTTAAATAATGGCCATCTGATGAAGTGGAAAGTCATGCTTGTCATCGAAAAAACTTATCTGCAGAGAAGGCGATACCTTGAGGCACCATTAATTAACACTGTAATCCAGTAGTTTCAACACTTTCAAGCTTGCTGGTCAAGCTGGTACTACTGGAGCCACGGTCAGATGACCTGACCAACATATTGACTTAACGCCTCCCGCAATCCGGTAATCTCTCATACCTTGTATTTGATTGACAAAACTCCCAGGAGAGAAAAGGGTCCTAATAAATTATTCCAGTGTTGCTAACATGACTCATGAAATCGTAATGACACGATTGCTGGTCCAGTGGCTAACGCGACGGTCTGGAGTTTTGAGACTCTCTGATCGCGGGTTCTATCCCCGCCCGTGGTATGGTTTATTCCAGTGTTGTACAAGTGTCTTTGTTACATTTAGTTGGTATACATATATAGGTTCTTGTAATCATGTTTTATCGGGTCAAACAGTGTTTTAATATTACAGTATTACATATGATAGTTTATGTAGTGCTTTTATTTTTGTTTTATTTTATTGGACTTGGATAGTTATAAAAATAACATTCATCGACACCATGCCTAGCCCTTCTAGGTCAGGGTAGGTGCCTGAGCCCGAGCTTGCAGCTCACAACACTGCCATATTAGCCACCTTGGGGCGGGGATGGCAGACCAGAGAGGCCTAGCTTCTCCCTACGAGCCCCGTGAGGGCGGGGAATGTGGCTAGGCCTGGGGATAGTTGGTCCCGACGATGAGGAGGTACTTGTACCTCCTCCCATGGGAAACTTAGGTCTCAGACACTCCCTAGACAGGGAGCCAAGGCCGGGCCAGCACTTGGAAAAGGCCCAGGCCGGGAGAATACCGGCAAATCTTTAATAATAATAATAATAAAATAACATTGTTTTATACCCACTGGTCCATAACATTCTCACTCATTTATCGGCCCAACCCATTTTTAAAGCTACCATGATATTTGCATCAATCACATTGGTGGTTTGTTTTATTCATCTACATCTCTATTGTCAAAGAGAATATCTATTTCCAACTTGATAAAACCCATTATGTGGGCGAAACGTGAATAAAGGATTTCATATACTGCATTGCATTTGTCTTGCGGCAGACTGGGAACAATTTGTCAATGGTCTTAATGCTCACACTCCACTTAGCCGGGCATGGAGGGACATTAATAGAATTAATGGTAACAGAACTGGGCAGATCGCGCACCCTCATTCCTTGCATAGGGCGAATGAGTTAGTGCTTGGGCTGCTACATCTAGCTTTGACAATCTTCCCAGTACCACACAAGCGAAATTAATGAACAAATATGATGCAAGGGAGAGGCTTGTTTGCTTTATGTTCAGCAAGGCAGATGACTGCAACATTCCTTCCACTAATTATGAACTTGATGCAGCACTAACTAAGGGCAACTCCACGTCGCCTGGTGAGGATGGTATTACTTACAACATACTCAGATTGCTGTGTCGAGTACCAGGTAATCCTTTACTTGAATTATATAACATGAGCTATGTCACTGGGGAGCTCCCTAAGTCATGGACCAACAGCCTCATTATTCCCATTCCGAAGCCCAATCAACAAAACTCATTTCGCCCAATATCCCTTACTAGCTGCTTGTGTAAAACATTCGAAAGGATGATTCTTAATCGTCTTATGCACAGAATTAAGCAATTCTTGTCTCCCCGGTTGCATGGCTTCATGCATGGAAGGAGTGTACATCATTGCATTACCACCTTTCTCACTCTGCACACTGACAGCTCATACACTACCTTCCTTGTCCTTAAATCCGCTTTTGATGTAGCCAACAGACATGTAATCATTAGTGAACTTGCCAGAATTGATGTTGGAGGATGGCTTCTCCGCTGTATTAAAGGTTACCTGTCCAACAGAAAGTCGTCTGTGTTGTTCCAGGGACATAGAAGTGTAACTAAAGATTTTGAATTAGGAATCCCACAGGGAGGTATGCTTAGTCCCACCCTTTTCAATATTCTGATTAATGCCTTACTTAATGCTATGCCTAGCCAGCCCCATCATTATATGGTTAGTTTTGCTGATGATATAATGATTCACGCCACCGGATTCTCCAACACTCAAAACATTCTTAATCATGTACTAGCCTCGTGTCAGGACCTGGGGTTAATAATCTCAGGGGATAAAACAAAGATACTCAACAGGCGTCCTCCTAGACAGAGAGGCACAGTTCGTCAGATCCAGTTGCATGATGGGTCTCTTCTAGAATATGTAAGCAGATACAGGTATCTAGGCTTTGAGGTTCCACTACTTGGACCTGTTGTAACGAGACTTTGTAACCAATACAAAGAAAGGCTGAGAGAACTTAGAGTTGTGGCAGGTTTTCATCCCAGGTATGGAGCTAATGTTAAAATTGTGAAAATGATGTATCTTGCTTATATTAGATCATTGGTTGCTTATGCGGCGCCACTACTTGCACTCGTGTCTGACTGGAAGCTTGGAGAGCTGGAAAAACTGCAAAACGAAGCAATGAGGATCATCCTAGGATGCCCTCGTACTGCCAAAATTTTAAATATGAGGAAAGAACTTAATATTCCAAGCATTAGAGATCGTGTTACTGAAAGAAATATCCTTATTGGGGTCAATATGCTTAGGTTAGCCCGTTCAAACCCCTGCACAGAAGCCCTCCAAACTTTCCTCAGCACTGGTGAACATCCTTCCAGATAGATCGAAAAAAACTGGAACCGACCTCCGCTTGAACCAGCTACATGATCTATGTCAAGTTAGGCAACAGAGACACTTCCCTGCTCCATGGGATATTACCTCATTCCAAACTACCATTGAACATAAAATGGTATAAAATACCGACAGGTTGTTAGGTAAGACACATATGCAACAGTTAGGTATCTTTATTTCGAAACGTTTCGCCTACACAGTAGGCTTCTTCAGTCGAGTACAGAAAAGTTGATAGAAGCAGAAGATACTTGAAGACGATGTAATCAGTCCATCACCCTTAAAGTTTTGAGGTGGTCAGTCCCTCAGACTGAAGAAGCCTACTGTGTAGGCGAAACGTTTCGAAATAAAGATACCTAACTGTTGCATATGTGTCTTACCTACCAAACTACCATTCCTCCATTTCCCCCAAAAACTCTTCTTAAATCACAACCAAAGCTTCGTCTTGAAGCCAAACATGATGCCTTAAGCTGTATTGATAACTTAGTCACACAGAACACTCTTTCACAAATTATTTACGTTGATGGTTCTGTTCTCCAGTCCACTGGTGCAGCTGGTAGTTCTGCTGTTGTCATACAGAGTGATGGCTCTCATAAAGAAATTGGAGCACACATCATTAACTGGGCCTCTACCCTTCAAACAAAACTGTTTGCCATACTCCTTGCACTCAAATGCGTCCATGTATCTAAGGCTGACACTTTAATTGTAACTGATTCTCTGTCATCCATAAATGCTCTCAACTCATTAAGTATAAATTGTGGCATGCTTGTGTCAGAAGCCAGACACAGGTATTGTAAGATTGTGGACAGTGGAGTCAGAGTGCACATACTGTGGATTCCATCTCACATTGGTCTTCAGATGCACGATAGAACTGATAAATTGGCTAAGCTGTATGCTTTCAAAGAGGGGGTAGATTACAATCATTGGTTGTCAGTTAGCAGTTTGAGAACAATAATACGGAAAGAACTTCAGTTGAACTTTATTGAACATGTCGGGGCATCCAAAAAGTGGTTTAAAAACACTGAAACAAAACTATTTATTAGAAAACGTTTCGGCCCTGGACCATCACTTAAAAAACAGGGGTAAAAAGACATTATTATAGGGGGAGTGAGTGGGCCTGACCTGAGGAAATTCAAAAGAACATAAAAATGGAGGGAACCTGAAAGGGGGCCCAGGGCCCAAAAGGGGGGGCTTATAAAACACCTCACCTATGTGAGGACGGGGCATAAAATCATGGCTCCTTTTGGGGGTTTGGGTTCTTAAAATCTGTATAATTTTTTTAAAATTTTTGGTTTTCCAGTTGGTTCAAAGTGTCGGTGACGGCGATTAGTGACTTCTAGGCAAATCGGCGTGGGGTCTGGTTCGTAGCAGTTGTGCCTCTTTCCCAGTTCATCAAACCCGGGGATTCTGGGAAACCGGGCTACCACTGCCCTCTTTTAGAGGCATTTGTCTCATTCGGCGGACTGCAAGTTTTCTCCTTCTATAATATTTCTTGGGGGCAAAACCCAGGGGGATGTGGAGCCTGCAGAAAGGGGGGGCTGCGTTTCTGTGAGGTTTTTTGATAGAGATGTTTATGGGGGAAACTTTGATTTCTCTAAAGTGCCGGCGGTTTCGGGAAACCCCCACGGGGTTTTTAAATGTTGGGGGCTTTTCCCATGGGCGGTTTGTTGGGATAGCCCTTGAGTCTCAATCTCGGATAAAAAAGGGGGAACTGAAGCGTAAAGGCTTTTTATGAGTGCATTCTTCCAAAAGACAAGGGGCGGGGAATGGAAGGCCCAAAGAAAAGTGTGACTCCCTCAGTGCGGGTGTCTTGGGGGGAAAAAAAAGTGTATAAGATCGCCCTTGGGGTGGTTTTCCACTTTAAAGAAGTTTGTCAGGGGAGTTGGTGAACGTCGAGAAGAAGTTTCCCATCATTTTAGTTAAAGTGAAAACTTTATTATGGTTTAAAATTTATTGATCTTTTTGAAAGGCCGATTTGGGCGTCTGATAAAACCCTTTTCATCAACGATCTTTTGGGTAAGGGTTTTTAATGGGGGTGCTGAATTCTCGGGTTTTCCATGAAGGGGTTTGGGCCCAAACACACTAGCGCCCCATTCCCACCCAAAAGCATTGTTTGTAAAATTGTCCTGATCGAAGAAGTTGAAATTAACACAAAGTTCCCACTGATTATGAAATGAAAGAGTAAAGGGGTCGTGGTTTTCCCGGGACCTGTCTCAGAAGTTGATTGCAGCTCGGAGGAACGTTGTAAAGGGGGCTGTGACACAAAGGTACTTTTGTTTTTGACTTCGGGTTTGGGAAATTGGGAGGTCACCGGGTTTTTTGGGGTGGGCTTGACGGGTTTCCCCGGGAAAGAGGAAAGGGGGCCGTGGTTTTTGGTGCCTCCCTTCCCCGAAGTGGGCCTGTGGGTTTGGGTTTGTGTTTTTAAAAGGCCTACGGGCGTGCGGGTTTTCCCCTTCCCCTTAAAAAGAAAATTTTTTTGTTTTCTGTTTTTCTAAGATGCCCCCTTTTGAAGGAAAGTCTGGGTATTTTGGTAGCACTGATTCCGATACGGGCGGGTTTGTTTGGCATCGTTGAGAAGATTTAGACTTTACTTTGTAGTCGACATGTTGGAAACACCCCCCACCTCCTTTGTCAGCGGTTGAAAGCGATATCAGTTGCCAAGTTCCAGTGCTTGGTTATCTTCTGGGAATGACCGGCTTGAAGGCTCAGTAGCTGCGGGTAATTTTGGGAAAGCCGAAACTAGTCCCCAAAGGTTGGTTCAAATTCCATATCCCCAGATTATGCTTTTTTGATAGTAAATTTGAGCCCGCGGGCTTCTGTTGGACGGTTATTATGGGAAAATATTATTTTGGTTTCGGTGTCCCATTTTCCCCTTACCCTTAAAAATGTTTATGATATATTGGCCCCCTCGAGACGTTCAATATCCCGGCCCTTCCAACAAGATCAATGGTTTAACCATAATAAAATTTACTTGAAATGAAAATGATTAAAAATTCCCCCCTCGCTTCTGAATCTCCCCACTGAAAACTTCTCTTAAAGTGTATAAAAAAACCTAACGACTTATACCATTCACCCAGACACCCGCACAAAGAGGGTCATATTGGCTTTTCTTGGGAAACTCTTCGCATCTGCCCCTTTTCTTCTGAAGAAGAATGCACTTACATAACACAAGCCCCACGTCTTCAGTTCCCATCTTTCTTTCCGGATTGCGACTCAAGGCCCGTATTCAAAAAACCGCCCCTGGAAAGCCCCCCAAACGTTCATGTTCCCCTGTGGCGATGTTGCGAATCTGCCGGGCCTGCGGTAACATCAACGTTTCCACCATAAAACCCTCATTCAAAAACCTCACCGAAACAGCCCCCCAAACCCCGCGGCGTACTTCCCCCCTGGGTTCTGTCCCAAAAATATGGGGGCAGGCGAGATCTTTTATCCGCCTGAATGAGCATCAATCCTCCCCAAAAGAGAGCGTAAGGGCCCTGTGTCCTCCCCAGGACTCACGGGGGATTTGTGAATGACAGGCCCCTGTTTCTAGAAGACCTCCGGACTCAAGCCTATAAACGGCACCGACACTAGAGCGCCAAAATGGAAAAACAAAATTTAAAACAGCTATGATTTTAAGCGCAAAACCGGGTCCTGTTTTGTCACCCCCTCCTCATCATAGGTAGAGGTTGTTTTGGGAAAACCTCGCTGGGGGAGGCCTTTTTACAGTTTCCTCATTCATTTCTTAGCATTTTTCCCCAGGTCCTGGTCACACCACTCTCCCCTATATATATATAATGCCTACCTCTTATGAAAAGTGTCAAAGGGCCCCGGACCAAACGTTTTAATAAATATTTTGTGTTTGCTTGTGTCTTTCTAAACCCAAACCCGGGATTTTTCAAGGTTTATACCATCCCAAAAAGATAACAGACTCTTGATTCACTACTGCCCCCCGCTGGGTTACAAGTATCTATGGTAGGAAACACCCCCACCGTGTGACCAAACGAAGTAAATTTGCCCAGTGATTTTAACCTTTATACTGGGTTGTCAAATTAATGGATTTGAGACAATCACCGAAATGTTCAAGAAATGCAAATATTTTATCCACGTGGTATTTACAGACCATTTGGGAAACCTGGCTTTGCTAGCTGTAAATAATGCATTATCATGTGTGTGTGTGTGTGTTGTGTGTCCATTTAAGAAACCCAAAGTTTTTCCAAAAAGATGACTAAATTCCAACCGTTTCCCCCCGGTCACTGTCTGATTCATATTGTGCTGACCACGGAGTTTAAAAAGACCCCCCATTTTTTGGGTACTGGGGCCAGTCAGTTATAGGGGTGGAAAGGGGACCGGTTTTTTGGCCCCCAATTTTTAAATAACCTCCTCTGGCCATGAGTTTTTTCCCCTACCCCGTGTTTCCCCCCCTTTTTGGAAGGCCAGCGAGAGTCACCCCCACCACCCCCCTCACTCCCCCCCACCACCCCCCACCCTTTTACTCACACCACCACCACCCCCCCTCTACTCACCCCAAACCCACCACCACCCCACCCCAGCCATCCACCCCATCTCCCTTGGGTTGTTTGCACCGACCGGGTCCCTTAATACTTTTTTGGCTCACAAAATTTGGGTCAAGAGATGTAGCGGGGCCCAAAGATAAAGGTTTATCAAGCCCGGGGCGCTTTTCTTCACGACGACAGGGGAGTGTCAGGCCATCACCGCCGGGGAAAACCTTCCTCGTCACCAGTCATCCCCATACCACTACAGACTAAAAATGATTTTTCGTTTAGAGACATTTTTTTTTGCTTTTTAAAGACATTTGCGGGGGAGACTTTTTATAGTAATTTTCTTGTGTATTTTCCTGTGTTTTTTTAATTGTAGACTCAGTGTTTCTTTGACCCCATTTTTTTTTTTGCAATTTTTTCAGTTTTAAATGCTCTTTTTTTGCCTTATGCCCTTGAGTAAGTTCCTGAGATCATGTCCCAGTCATTTTTGAATGTTCATTAGTGTATCATGCCAGTAAAAGTCAATATGAATAAAAGCCCACAGCCCTTTTTCCCCACTGACTGAAAGACAATCCCTACCCCTTGGGGAAATTGTTTTTTTCCCTCACAGCTTGTATCTGAGAGGTTGTGCGCGGAAATGTAAAGGGTTCAGATTAATTTTCCTATAGATCCGTGAATTACTTTTTAAAATTAGCCGGCGGTCGGGCATAGGGGTACTGTCACCCCTGTCTGGACTCCACCCAAAATATCATGCCGGGGATAGTGGACTCTATCCCATGTGGCGACTTGTTAAAGTTTTTCCCTTCCCGGGGGCGCTTTGAAAAAAGAACTTTACCCCCAAAAAAGGTTTTTGCCATCTTTCTGTTGACAGCGTTGCAAAAAGGGCGTTTTTTGGGGGCCATTGTGCTCACTTGGGTGTTGTTGTTGCCCCTTGTGTTTCAGATTGTGATCCCACCCCAGTTGACAGTAATCAGTGCTTATGAAGTTATTTCTCGAAAACTTTCAATTAACGTTTTTTAAGTGTATTTTTTTTTAAAAGCTATACCTTGTCACTGTGTGCGACTCAATTGAATATGGCTTTTTTTCCCCCCGTGTTCATTTTTTTTTCCCTCCACTTGCATTTTTGAATGGAATTTTGTTCTCCCTTGCTCATATTCGGGGAAAGGGTTTAATTTTTTCAACCGGGGAGTCACCCACCCAAACCGGGTTTGTTCATTTCCCCGGAAAAGGGCCGACCCCTTGTTTTCCCGGGTGATTCGATTCCTGCCCCAGGAAGATCTTTTTCCCCTTACCTTGAAGCCACAGCCCCCATTGTGATTTTGGAAGGCCCAAGAATTATTTCCCCCAAAGTCACTGGATTGAATTGTATCTTTTGTGGGCCGGTTAAAGTTTCCTCAGTCGGCTGTGTTAGCCATTGCAGGGGAAATTTTGATCCCCCCAGAGATGAAAAACCATTCTGCATATGTCAATCACCACCAGGATTATTTAAAATGAAAACAACCTGTATAGATGAATAATTGGTACCCAACTTATCAGTATTAAAAATTTTTTTTTTGTGTTCCGTTCTCTCCGAATTCTGTAATCTTTTGACTACCGCCCACAGGATGGGTATGAGGTGCATAATAAACATATTAAGCTAAAAAAACTGTCTTTATCCAGCCTTACCTTAAGAGTACTCGGCTTGCAACAGTGGAACTAAGACAGTATTTTACTTCTTTGAGTTACCCTGGACATTGTTTTTTAATTATTTGAGTTATTCTGGACATAATATTTTAATTCTATGAATTATCTTGTATTAATAGCAAGAACAAGCCTAGCTGACATCAGTAACATGCTTTTATATTGAAAGCCCGTTATTATGCAGAGCATTTCGGGCTAATAAAGGTCCTTGGGTTGTACGAGACTCTGGTGAACCCTGGAGGACGTAATAGACCCTGGGATATATAATAGTAGACCCTGAGGCAGCTTGTTAGCGGCCTCATACCCCACTCTCCTGGGAGTACTAAACTTGCCTCTTCTCCACTAGCAAGAAGCATTAACGCTTGATCTAGTGTCTCCCCACTTTGTAAAATAACCTCACACGTAATTGAGGCGTCCGGCCATGAGTTCATGGTTCATCCTTTGGTTCATCTTCGGCCCATCCATATGACCATCCTTGGGTCTATCCATAGGTTTATCCTTTGATTCATTCTGGGCCCATCCATAAATCCGTTTGTCGGATTCGTCATCGAGCCATCCATTTTATATTTAGGAGAGAGTCCTGAACCCTTAGGGTATAAAGCTGTTGGGGAACGAGAGACAATCAAGTTTGAGACAAGGAAGGAGAGAATAGGTTCAGTTCCTTGGATCAACAGTCCATAACCAGCATCAAAGCATCTTGAGAGGATACGAGCTATCAAAACTTTGGGGGCCCAGTCCCTGGACCCATTACGTACCTCTGTAATCTGTAAATACCTTTGTAACTTGTCATGATTGTGACCAGACCTACCTGGAGTTCATTACTTTTGTAAATTGTGAGTTCATTACCTCTGTAACTTGCTCAGCTATCAAAACTTTGGAGTCCAGTCCCTGGACCAATTATGTACCTCTGTAATCTTTTGACTACCACACACAGGATGGGTATGGGGTGCATAATAAACATATTAAACTAAACTAACCACAGGCCCATCCTTCTGTCCTAACCTTAGGTCAATCTATCCATAGGTTTCATTCTTCGTATGGGGAGGTAACACGTATTTGAAGTTAGTTAGTTTAAATATCTTTATTATGCACGGCGAGATAGATTTTGCCACCGAAGTGACTAGTTTATTGTGCACCCCCATATCCATCCTGTGGACGGTAGCGCAAGAGCATATGGATACACAAAAGGCCCAGGAACTAGGCCCCAAAGGGTTAGCAGGAATACATATGGATTTATATCTACATATCTATAGTTCAATTATCTGTTACAAGCAAATTTAGGAAATTTGCTTAGTATATCTGGTATCTTATTTTCATTAATAAGATATCTTGACATGTCACATAGGTTATTATACTGTTTGTCTCTGTATTCCTCAATAAGTGGACAGTTAAGCCATAGTGTTCAAGAGAGTGACCATATGCCTGATCACATAATTTATATTTAGTTTGATCATCATCTGTGTGTCTCCCAAACTGCCAGAAGTACTTGTGACCAAGCCTAAGCCTGGCAACTACAACATCAGTCAGTCTGTTCACATTGCACGTTGCTCCATAAACATACTTATCTACATTAATGTTATCATAGTGGGTTATAGATCTACTCAGGCTTCTAATTACATTCCTATAACAATCATTTTCATTATTTACTTCTCTCCTAATATTATTCCTAATGCTAGACACAGTTATACCAAAGTTATATTCTACATTCTCCTTCTGGAGTTTACCTGGAGAGAGTTCCGGGGGTCAACGCCCCCGCGGCCCGGTCTGTGACCAGGCCTCCTGGTGGATCAGAGCCTGATCAACCAGGCTGTTGCTGCTGGCTGCACGCAAACCAACGTACGAGCCACAGCCCGGCTAGTCAGGAACCGACTTTAGGTGCTTGTCCAGTGCCAGCTTGAAGACTGCCAGGGGTCTGTTGGTAATCCCCCTTATGTATGCTGGGAGGCAGTTGAACAGTCTCGGGCCCCTGACACTTATTGTATGGTCTCTTAACGTGCTAGTGACACCCCTGCTTTTCATTGGGGGATGTTGCATCGTCTGCCAAGTCTTTTGCTTTCGTAGTGAGTGATTTTCGTGTGCAAGTTCGGTACTAGTCCCTCTAGGATTTTCCAGGTGTATATAATCATATATCTCTCCTGCCTGCGTTCCAGGGAATACAGTTTTAGGAACCTCAAGGGCTCCCAGTAATTGAGGTGTTTTATCTCCGTTATGCGCGCCATGAAGGTTCTCTGTACATTTTCTAGGTCAGCAATTTCACCTGCCTTGAAAGGTGCTGTTAGTGTGCATCAATATTCCAGCCTAGATAGAACAAGTGACCTGAAGAGTGTCATCATGGGCTTGGCCTCCCTAGTTTTGAAGGTTCCCATTATCCATCCTGTCATTTTTCTAGCAGATGCGATTGATACAATGTTATGGTCCTTGAAGGTGAGATCCTCCGACATGATCACTCCCAGGTCTTTGACGTTGGTGTTTCGCTCTATTTTGTGGCCAGAATTTGTTTTGTACTCTGATGAAGATTTAATTTCCTCGTGTTTACCAATAAAAATTCCCAAATGTTGTACAAGTGTCTCATTCTTCAACTTGTCGATTGTCTGAACCATTTATCAAAGTGTGCTGTGTAACTAAGGCCTCAGTACAGCTTAAGGCATCCTGCTTGGCTTCAAGGTGAAGCTTTGGTTGTGATTTCAGAAGTTTTCTTGGGGGGGAATGGAGGGATGGTAGATTGGAATGGGGTAATATCCCATTGAAAGGTAAATGTCGCTGTTGCCTTACTTGACATAGATCGTGTATCTGGCTCATGCGGTGGATTGGTGAAAGGAACCATCAACGTAAATAATTTGTGAAAGAGTGTGCTGTGTAACTAAGTCATCAATACAGCTTAATAAGGCATCCTGTTTGGCTCCAAGGCGAACCTTTGGCTGTAATTTAGGAAGAATTTTGGGGGGGAAATGGAGGAATGGTAGTTCGGAATGGGGTATTATCCCATGGAGTGGGAAAGTGCCGCTGTTGCTTACTTGGTATAGATCATGTAGGTGGTTCATGCGGAGGTCGGTTCTAGTTTTTTCGATCCATCTGAAGGGGTGTTTACCAGTGGTGAGGAAAGTTTGGAGGGCTTCTGTGCAGGGGTTTGAATGGGCTTGCCTGAGCATATTAACCCCAATAAGAATATTTCTTTCAGTAACACGATCTCTGATGCTTGGAATATCAAGTTCTTTCCGCATATTTAAATCTTTGGCAGTACGTGGGCAACCTAGGATGATCCTCATTGCTTCGTTCTGCAGTTTTTCCAGCCCTCCAAGCTTCCAGTCAGACACAAGAGCAAGTAGTGGCGCAGCATAATCAACCAATGATTTAGTATAAGCAAGATACATCATTTCATGATAAAACTGATGAATTGGCAAAGTTATACTCTTTCAAAGAGGGGGTAGATTACAATCTTGGGTTGTCAGTTAGCATTTTGAGAACAATAATACCAAAAGAACTTCAAATGAACTTCATTGACTTAAGACTCAGGGGGATTGACACCAGTCAGTCCAGCTATCATCATTCTATCGTGCAGGAGGAGCCACACGTCTATGGTGCTTCCAACAAAATAAGCAGACCTGGTCAGGCTGGATTACAGGCATCTTTGGGAGGCTAATCACCACCTGGAGTTTACCTGGAGAGTTCCGGGGGACAACGCCCCCGCGGCCCGGTCTGTGACGAGGCCTCAGGGTGGATCAGAGCCTGATCAACCAGGCTGTTACTGCTGGCTGCACGCAATCCAACGTACGATCCACAGCCTGGCTGGTCAGGTGCCGACTTTACGTGATATGTCAAGTGCCTGCTTGAAGACAACCAGGGGTCTATTGGTAATCCCCCTTATGTATGCTGGGAGGCAGTTGAACAGTCTCGGGCCCTTGACACTTATTGTATTGTCTTTTAACGTGCTAGTGACACCCCTGCTTTCCATTGGGGGGATGTTGCATCGTCTGCCAAGTCTTTTGCTTTCGTTGTGAGTGATTTTCGTGTGCAAGTTCGGTACTAGTCCCTCTAGGATTTTCCAGGTGTATATA
Organism: Cherax quadricarinatus; assembly: GCF_038502225.1. Classification (NCBI taxonomy): domain Eukaryota; kingdom Metazoa; phylum Arthropoda; class Malacostraca; order Decapoda; family Parastacidae; genus Cherax; species Cherax quadricarinatus. The sequence continues at coordinate 11,015,186 of NC_091315.1, forward strand.
ATCATGTATCTCTCCCGCCTGCGTTCCAGGGAATACAGGTTCAGGAACTTCAAGCGTTCCCAGTAATTGAGGTGTTTTATCTCTGTTATGTGTGCCGTGAAGGTTCTCTGTACATTTTCTAGGTCAGCAATTTCACCTGCCTTGAAAGGTGCTGTTAATGTGCAGCAATATTCCAGCCTAGATAGAACAAGCGACCTGAAGAGTGTCATCATGGGCTTGGCATCCCTAGATTTGAAGGTTCTCATTATCCATCCTGTCATTTTTCTAGCAGATGCGATTGATACAATGTTATGGTCCTTGAAAGTGAGATCCTCCGACATGATCACTCCCAGGTCTTTGACGTTAGTTTTTCGCTCTATTGTGTAGTTGGAATTAGTTTTATACTCTGATGAAGTTTCAATTTCCTCACGTTTACCATATCGGAGTAATTGAAATATCTCTTCGTTGAACTTCATATTGTTTTCTGCAGCCCACTGAAAGATTTGGTTGATGTCCGCCTGTAGCCTTGCAGTGTCTGCAATGGAAGACACTGTCATGCAGATTCGGGTGTGATCTGCAAAGGAAGACACGGTGCTGTGGCTGACATCCTTGTCTATGTCAGATATGAGGATGAGGAACCAGATGGGAGCGAGTACTGTGCCTTGTGGAACAGAGCTTTTCACCGTAGCCGCCTCAGACTTTACTCTGTTGACATGTAAACTTTGCTAGATGGACTATTGTCACACCTTGCGTCATTATGTACTGGAGTGCAATAAAATTTATGGATTCAGAGACAACTCATTCAGAAATGTTCAAGAAATGGCAAAGTATTTTATCCACAGTGGTATATTACAAACCATTCTGGAAAAATACCCTGACTTTGCTCACTGTAAATAAAGCATTACCACATGTGTGCGTGCGTGTGTGTGTACTCACCTAATTCACCTAATTGTGGTTGCAGGGGTCGAGACTCAGCTCCTGGCCCCGCCTCTTCAACTAGCCGCTACGCAGTCACTCTTCCCGCTCCGAGAGCTTTATCATACCTCTTCTTAAAGCTATGTTTGGATCCTGCCTCCACTACATCACTACCCAGGCTGTTCCACTTCCTGACAACTCTGTGACTGAAGAAATACTTCCTAACATCCCTGTGTTTTATCTGAGTCTTCAGCTTCCAACTGTGACCCCTTGTTGCTGTGTCCCATCTCTGGAACATCTTGTCTCTGTCCACCTTGTCTATACCTCTCAGTATTTTATATGTCGTTATCATATCCCCCTTAACTCTTCTGTCTTCCAGTGTCGTCAGGTCGATTTCTCTTAACCTCTCCTCGTAGGACATACCTCTTAGCTCTGGGACTAGTCTTGCTGCAAACCTTTGCACTTTCTCTAGTTTCTTTACATGCTTGACTAGATGTGGGTTCCAAACTGGTGCCGCATACTCCAATATGGGCCTAACGTACACGGTGTACAGGGTCCTGAACGATTCCTTATTAAGATGTCGGAATGCTGATCTTTGGTTTGCTAGGCGCCCATATGCTGCAGCAGTTATTTGGTTGATGTGCTCCTCAGATGTGCCTGGTGTTATACTCACCCCAAGATCTTTTTTCTTGAGTGAGGTTTGTTGTCTCTGGCCCCCTTGACTGTACTCCGTCTGCGGTCTTTTTTGCCCTTCCCCAATCTTCATAGCTTTGCACATGATGGGTTTGAACTCCAGGAGCCAATTGCTGGACCAGGCCTGCAGCCTGTCCAGATCCCTTTGTAGTTCTGCCAGGTTCTCGTCCGACTGAATTCTTCTCGTCAACTTCATATCATCTGCAAACAGGGGCACTTCTGAGTCTACTCCTTCCGTTGTTCACAAATACCAGAAACAGCACCGGTCCTAGGACTGACCCCTGTGGAACCCCACTCGTCACAGACCCCCACTCTGACACCTTGCCTCGTATGTGTGTGTGTGTTTGTTTGTTTGTGTGTGTGTGTGTGTGTGTGTGTGTGTGTGTGTGTGTGTGTGTGTGTGTGTGTGTGTGTGTGTGTGTGTGTGTGTGTGTGTGTGTGTGTGTGTGTGTGTGTGTGTGTGTGTGTACTCACCTATTTGTACTCACCTATTTGTGGTTGCAGGGGTCGAGTCCTAGCTCCTGGCCCCGCCTCTTCACCGGTTGCTACTAGACCCTCTCTCTCCCCGCTCCATGAGCTTTATCAAACCTCGTCTTAAAACTGTGTATGGTTCCTGCCTCCACTACGTCATTTTCTAGGCTATTCCACTGCCTTACAACTCTATGACTGAAGAAATACTTCCTACTATCTCTCTGACTCATTTGTGTCTTCAACTTCCAATTGTGGCCTCTTGTTTCTGTGTCCCCTCCCTGGAACATCCTGTCCTTGTCCACCTTGTCTATTCCACGCAGTATTTTATATGTCGTTATCATGTCTCCCCTGACCCTCCTGTCCTCCAGTGTCGTCAGGCCGATTTCCCTTAATCTTTCTTCATAGGACATTCCCCTTAGCTCTGGAACTAACCTTGTTGCAAACCTTTGTACTTTCTCTAGTTTCTTGACGTGCTTTATCAAGTGCGGGTTCCAAACAGGTGCTGCATACTCCAGTATGGGCCTGACATACACGGTGTACAGTGTCTTGAATGATTCCTTACTAAGGTGTCGGAATGCTGTTCTCAGGTTTGCCAGGCGCCCATATGCTGCAGCAGTTATCTGATTGATGTGTGCTTCCGGAGACATGCTCGGTGTTATACTCACCCCAAGATCTTTCTCCTTGAGTGAGGTTTGCAGTCTTTGGCCACCTAGCCTATACTCTGTCTGTGGTCTTCTGTGCCCTTCCCCTATCTTCATGACTTTGCATTTGGCAGGATTAAATTCGAGAAGCCATTTGCTGGACCAGGTGTCCAGTCTGTCCAGGTCTCTTTGAAGTCCTGCCTGGTCCTCATCAGATTTAATTCTCCTCATTAACTTCACATCATCTGCAAACAGGGACACTTCTGAGTCTAACCCTTCCGTCATGTCGTTCACATATACCAAAAATAGCACTGGTCCTAGGACCGACCCCTGTGGGACCCCGCTCGTCACAGGTGCCCACTGTGATACATCATTACGTACCATGACTCGTTGTTGCCTCCCTGTCAGGTATTCTCTGATCCATTGCAGTGCCCTTCCTGTTATATGCGCCTGATGCTCTAGCTTCTGCACTAATCTCTTGTGAGGAACTGTGTCAAAGGCCTTCTTGCAGTCCAAGAAGATGCAATCAACCCACCCCTCTCTCTCTTGTCTTACTTCTGTTATTTTATCATAAAACTCCAGAAGGTTTGTGACACAGGATTTGCCTTCCGTGAATCCGTGCTGGTTGGCATTTATACTCCTGTTCCGTTCCAGGTGCTCCACCACTCTCCTCCTGATAATCTTCTCCATAATTTTGCATACTATACACGTCAATGACACAGGTCTATAGTTTAGTGCCTCTTTTCTGTCTCCTTTTTTGAAAATGGGAACTACATTTGCCGTCTTCCATACCTCAGGTAGTTGCCCAGTTTCCAGGGATGTGTTGAAGATTGTGGTAAGTGGTACGCACAACATATCTGCTCCCTCTCTAAGGACCCATGGAGAGATGTTGTCCGGTCCCATTGCCTTTGAGGTATCGATGTCCCTTAGCAGTTTCTTCACCTCCTCCTCATCTGTATGTATGTCGTCCAACACTTGTTGGTGTATTCCTTGTTGGTGTCCCCATCTGGTCTGTCCCCCCAGAGTCCTTCCTGTCTCTACTGTAAATACTTCCTTAAATCTCGTGTTGAGCTCCTCACATACCTCTTGATCGTTTCTTGTGAGTTCTCCACCTTCTTTCCTCAGCCTTATCACCTGGTCCTTGACTGTTGTCTTCCTCCTAATGTGGCTATACAGCAGTTTCGGGTCAGATTTGACTTTCGATGCTATGTCGTTTTCATACTGTCGCTGGGCCTCCCTCCTTATCTGCGCATACTCGTTTCTGGCTCTTCTACTAATCTCCTTGTTTTCCTGGGTCCTATGCCTCCTGTACCTTTTCCATTCTCTGTTGCACTTAGTTTTTGCCTCCCTACACCTTCGGGTAAACCAAGGACTCGTTTTGGTCTTCCTATTATTTCTGTTTCCCTTGGGAACAAAACTTTCCTCTGCCTCCTTGCACTTTGTTGCCACATATTCCATCATCTCGTTTACTGATTTTCCTACCATTTCTCTGTCCCACTGAACCTCCTGCAGGAAGTTTCTCATACCTGTGTAGTCCCCCCTTTTATAGTTTGGCCTGTCCCCTTCAGTTCCTGTTACCTTCTCCACTTGTAACTCTACTATATAGTCAAAACTCAGAACCACATGATCGCTAGCTCCAAGGGGCCTCTCGTAAGTGATGTCCTCGATGTCTGAACTGCTCAGGGTGAACACAAGATCCAGTCTTGCTGGCTCATCCTCCCCTCTCTCTCTGGTTGTGTCCCTGACATGTTGATGCATGAGGTTTTCAAGTACCACATCCATCATCTTGGCTCTCCATGTTTCGGGACCCCCATGTGGCTCCAGGTTTTCCCAGTCGATCTCCCTGTGGTTGAAATCGCCCATTACCAGTAACTTTGCTCTGCTCGAGTGAGCTCTTCTTGCCACCTCAGCCAGTGTGTCCACCATCACCCTGTTGTTTTCTTCGTACTCCTCTCTTGGCCTCCTGCAGTTCTGTGGTGGGTTATACATCACTCCAATGACTACTTTATGTTCTCCGGACTGAATTGTACCTACAATGTAGTCTCTTTCTCCAATCATGTCCATGCCTTCCATTTCCTCAAATCCCCATTGGTGTTTTATGAGCAGTGCAACCCCTCCTCCCCCTCTACTCCTTCTATCTTTCCTCAGGATCTGATATCCTGTTGGGAAGATTGTGTCTGTTATTGTCTCAGCGAGTTTTGTTTCTGTGACTGCTATGATGTCTGGGGATTTTTCACTGATTCTTTCATTCCACTCCTCATGTTTATTCGTTATTCCATCCGCGTTTGTGTACCAAACCTTTAGTTTCTTTTCTATCATTGTGGTCATGCAAGTATATTGGGGTTGGGGGAGCGAGAGCCTTGGTGGGGGCCTATATGGGGCTGTGGTGTAGGTGGGGTTTGTGTTGATGGGGGTGGGGTCAGAATGCCCATAAGGGGCAGCTGTTGGGGTGAGGTTTGTGATATGGGGGTTGGTGGCAGAGGGAACAGTGAGTGGGTTGTAGTATAGGTTGCTCAGTTGCGTTGGGAATGTCGCGGGTGGAGTCTTTTGGTGGGAGATTCTGTGGGGTGTGTTTGCCCTTCCTCCTGTGTCTGGGTCCTGCTCATTTTCATTGCTTCTCGTTCCTCCTTGCGTCTCTGTACCCTCTCTTTCAGTGTAGTCCTTTCTTCTTGTGTTCTGTCGCGGTCGAGGTATACTCTCTGGTACCCCTCTTTGTCCCTCAGTCTTGCTTTCTCTTGCAGAATCCTGGTTCGAACTGATTCTTCCTTGAAAGTTACTCTGACAGGCCGTATCCTTCCACTCGCAAACCACCCAATTCTCTGAAAATTTGTCACCTGGGTCATATTGCCCTCCCCTATTGTTTTCATGATGCCTTCAATCATTTTTTTCTCCTCCTGTTTTATTTCTTCAAAGTTGGCCCCCTTGGCTTCTTGGAGCCCGTACACAAAAACTGACCTCGCCCTTTCCTCCTCCCACTGAGTCTCCATCTGCTTCCTCTGAGGCATTTTATTTCCTTCCATTGACATGTTCTTGCCTTCAGTCCCTGTCATATCTGAAACTTCTATTCTCAGTGAACTGTCTTTCCTGACCAGCTGTCCCTTGCTACTGCAGTTGGCTGTTAGAATCTCTGCATATAACAAACCTTCATTGTCTTCGGACCTGCCGCTTGATCTTAGTGTGCTCATCGTCTTTTCCCTGGCCCCACGTGGGTCTGCCAGGGGTCTGTTGGTAATCCCCCTTATGTGTGCTGGGAGGCAGTTGAACAGTCTCGGGCCCCTGACACTTATTGTATGGTCTCTTAACGTGCTAGTGACACCCCTGCTTTTCATTGGGGGGATGGTGCATCGTCTGCCAAGTCTTTTGCTTTCGTAGTGAGTGATTTTCGTGTGCAAGTTCGGTACTAGTCCCTCTAGGATTTTCCAGGTGTATATAATCATGTATCTCTCCCTCCTGCGTTCCATGGAATACAGGTTTAGAAACCTCAAGCGCTCCCAGTAATTGAGGTGTTTTATCTCCGTTATGCGCGCCGTGAAAGTTCTCTGTACATTTTCTAGGTCGGCAATTTCACCTGCCTTGAAAGGTGCTGTTAGAGTGCAGCAATATTCCAGCCTAGATAGAACAAGTGACCTGAAGAGTGTCATCATGGGCTTGGCCTCCCTAGTTTTGAAGGTTCTCATTATCCATCCTGTCATTCTTCTAGCAGATGCGATTGATACAATGTTATGGTCCTTGAAGGTGAGATCCTCCGACATAATCACTCCCAGGTCTTTGACGTTGGTGTTTCGCTCTATTTCGTGGCCAGAATTTGTTTTGTACTCTGATGAAGATTTAATTTCCTCATGTTTACCATATCTGAGTAATTGAAATTTCTCATCGTTGAACTTCATATTGTTTTCTGCAGCCCACTGAAAGATTTGGTTGATGTCCGCCTGGAGCCTTGCAGTGTCTGCAATGGAAGACACTGTCATGCAGATTCGGGTGTCATCTGCAAAGGAAGACACGGTGCTGTGGCTGACATCCTTGTCTATGTCGGATATGAGGATGAGGAACAAGATGGGAGCTAGTACTGTGCCTTGTGGAACAGAGCTTTTCACCGTAGCTGCCTCGGACTTTACTCTGTTGACGACTACTCTCTGTGTTCTGTTAGTGAGGAAATTATAGATCCATCGACCGACTTTTCCTGTTATTCCTTTAGCGCGCATTTTGTGCGCTATTACGCCATGGTCACACTTGTCGAAGGCTTTTGCAAAGTCTGTATATATTACATCTGCATTCTTTTTGTCTTCTAGTGCATTTAGGACCTTGTCGTAGTGATCCAGTAGTTGAGACAGACAGGAGCGACCTGTTCTAAACCCATGTTGCCCTGGGTTGTGTAACTGATGGGTTTCTAGATGGGTGGTGATCTTGCTTCTTAGGACCCTTTCAAAGATTTTTATGATATGGGATGTTAGTGCTATTGGTCTGTAGTTCTTTGCTGTTGCTTTACTGCCCCCTTTGTGGAGTGGGGCTATGTCTGTTGTTTTTAGTAACTGAGGGACGACCCCCATGTCCATGCTCCCTCTCCATAGGATGGAAAAGGCTCGTGGTAGGGGCTTCTTGCAGTTCTTGATGAACACAGAGTTCCATGAGTCTGGCCCTGGGGCCCCTTGTCTGCGCCTGACTTTGAATTTCCTTCATTGTCTTCAGACCTGTCGTTTGATCTCAGTGTGCTCATCGTCTTTTCCCTGGCCCCACGTGGGTCTGATAGGGCCTTCGTGTACGGCATGTCTCCGTTGTTGCTTACCATCCCCTTGTCTGCGCCTGACTTTGAATTTCCTGATGTCACATCTGAATTGTCATTTGTCTCTCTAATCTGTTTCAGGCTTTGCAGTTTCTCTTCTAAGCACTGTATCCTAGCTTCTGCTGCTAAGACCTGTACTTCCCACTTCCTGCACTCTTCAGCTATCCGCTCCTCCATTTTCTTACCAAGCTCTACTATCTTCCTTCCCCACTCTTCCTCCCTTTTTTGGAGCTCTAACTCCCAGTCTTTCCTCCCTGGTTCGTCTACCAGATCTCTGGTTTTCCGTCCTCTAAGGCCACCCATATTTTTTTTTTTTTTTTTTTTTTTTTTTTTTTTTTTTTTTGTATTACCGCAGACAGAAGGCTAGAGGAGGGAGGGGGTGTGGGGGGAGAGAGAGAGGGTAGAAAGAGGGAGAGAGAGGAGAGAGAAAGGGTAGAAAGAGGGAGAGAGAGGAGAGAGAAAGGGTAGAAAGAGGGAGAGAGAGGAGAGAGTATGGGGGTGAGGGATAAGACCAAGGGGGAGAGAAAGGGTAGAGAGAGGGAGAAAGAGAGGGAGAGGGAGAGGGAGAGAAAGAGAGAGAGAGGGAGAAAGGAGGGCGAGGGAAAAGGCTATGAGAGAGAGAAATGGAGAGGTGGAGAGAGGAGCCTATAGAGAGAGAGGAGGGGGAGAGATTGTGTGTGTGTGTGTGTGTGTGTGTGTGTGTGTGTGTGTCTGTGTGTGTCTGTGTGTGTCTGTGTCTGTGTGTCTGTGTGTGTGTGTCTGTGTGTGTGTGTGTGTGTCTGTGCGCGCCCACACTCGTGTGTGTGTGTGTGTGTCTGTGCGCGCCCGCACTCGTGTGTGTGTGTGTGACCCAATTAATATTTGCACTTGTAACTTATTACAGTTGTGACCAGGTGTGGACGTGTGAATGGCTTATTGCTTTGTAATTTGTTCATGATTGTAACCATGTATGGAAGTGTAGATGATTCATTACCTTTGTAACTTGTCATGATTGTGACCAGATCTACCTGGAGTTCATTACCTTTGTAACTTGTTCAGCTATCAAAACTTTGGGGTCTAGTCCCTGGACCCATTATGTACCTCTGTAATCTTATGACTACCGCCCACAGGATGGGTATGGGGTGCATAATAAAGATATTAAACTAACTGGTTCATGCGGAGGACAGTTCCAGTTTTTATGATCCATCTGGAGAAGTTCTCACCAGTGCTGAGGAAAGTTTGGAGGGCTTCTGTGCAAGAGTTTGAATGGGTTTCCCTGAGCATATTGACCTCAATGAGATTTCTTTCAGTGAAACGATTTCTGATGATTTAGAAAGACACGTAAGTAAACACTAGGGCATATTTATTAGAAAACGTTTCGGTCCTGGGACCTTGAAACAATCACGGTCCCAGGAGCAAAACGCTTTCTAATAAATGTGTCCTAGTGTTTGCTTATGCGTCTTTCTAAACCAACTTGTCGGTATTTATTACCAGGTTTATACCACGATTTCTGATGTTTGAGATATCAAGTCTTTCCACATATTTAGAATTTTGGCAATACAAGGGCATCCTAGCTTGCTATTTCTAGTATCAGTGATAGGATTGTCGAGATTAACACTGTACTCGGCATTATAATGCTAAGAAATGAACCAGTGTCACAATGAATCTAACTAAACCTATAAAAGTAAATACGCACAGAACTAAATGGATTGCGAAAACGATCAGTTACATTAAGTTTTATAATCTACATGAACCATATTACTGTAGACAACAAGAGGATTTCACCCCTTCATGGAAGATGTGCTCATTTAATATCACATACCTTCAAGTCCCTCCCAAGAAGCTCATTGCTAGTTATCACAAGTTATATACACTGATGGATCTCAACAGGAGTCTTCTGGCAGGGCTGCATCTGCTCTTGTTGCCACCTCCCTAGTTAAGAATGATAATAAATTTGTTGAACTAGGCATAAGAATTAACAACTGGGCGTCTACACTGCAAACTGAATTGTTTGCAATCCTAATGGCGCTAAAGCTAACTTATGACACTGAGCTTGACTCTATGATCATTACTGATTCTATGTCATCACTGAAGGCTCTTGACTCATATAATGACTCCAATAACATGCTCATTGGAGAAGCCAGGTATAGATACTCAAAAATCCGGGACAAAGTAATTAATGTAAAGTTGCTATGGATCCCATCACACATTGGATTACTCCTTCATGATAAAGTTGATATGTTAGCCAAGAAGAGTACCCAGGAGAATGTAGAATATAACTTTGGTATATCTGTGTCTAGCATTAGGAATAATATTAGGAAAGGAGTAAATAATGAAAATGATTGTTATAGAAATGCAATTAGAAGCCTGAGTAGATCTATAACCCACTATGATAACATGAACGTAGATAAATGTTTATGGAGTAACTTGTAATTTATTTATTTATTTATTTATTTATTTATTTAATGTCTTTGCAAACAGTACATTGAGATTGTGTATATACCATAGTGGGTTACAATGCAAAGAGAGCCTCTATCATGCCTAGGCAATGTGAACAGAATGATATTGTAGTAGCCAGGCTTAGGCTTGGTTACAAGTATTTCTGGCAGTTTGGGAGACACACAGATGATGATCAAACTAAATGCAAATTATGTGATCAGGCATATGGTCACTCTCTTGAACACTATGTGCTTAATTGTCCACTTATTGAGGAATACAGAGACAGTAAAATAACCTATGTGACATGTCGAGATATTTTATTAATGAAAATAAGATATCAGATATTCTATGCAAATTTCCTAAATTTGCTTGTAACAGATAAGTAAACTGTAGATATGTAGATATAAATCCATATGTACACCTGTTAACCCTTTCGGGCCTAGTTCCTAGGCCTTTTGTGTATCCGTATGCTGTTGCGCTACCGTCCACAGGATGGATATGTGGTGCACAGTAAACTAGCCACTTCGGTGGCAAAATCTAATCCTAGGATGATCCTCATTGCTTTGTTCTGCAATTTTTCCAGGTACCCTTCAAGCTTCCAGTCCGACATAAGAGCAAGAAATGGCGCTGCATAGTCAACTAATGTTATAATATCAGGAAAATACATCATTTTCACAATTTTAACATTAGCACCATACCTGGGATGAAAAACTGCCACAGCTTAAAGTGCTCTCAGCCTTTCTTTGTATTGACGACAAATTCTTGTTAAAATAAGTCCAAGTAGCGCGGCCTCAAAGCCTAAATACCTGTATCTAGTTGCATATTCTACTCGAGACCCATTATGCAAACTGGATCCTGCGGACTGCGCCTCTCTATCGGGAACTCCTGTTAATTATCTTCGTTTTCTCAGCAGAGATAATCAACCTCAGGTCCTGCCTCGAGGTTAGTACATGGTTAAGGATGGATGATTTGGGTGTTGGAGAAACCGGTTATGTTGACTACTACTCTTTGCGTTCTGTTTGTGAGGAAATTATAGATCCATCTACCAACTTTTCCTGTTATTCCTTTAGCACGCATTTTGTGCGCTATTACCCCATGGTCACACTTGTCGAAGGCTTTTACAAAGTCTGTATATATTACATCTCCATTCTTTTTGTCTTCTAGTGCATCTACGGCCTTGTCGTAGTGATCCAATAGTTGAGACACACAGGAGCGACCTGTTCTAAACCCATGTTGCCCTGGGTTGTGTAATTGATGGGTTTATGGATGGGTGGCGATCTTGCTTCTTAGGACCCTTTCAAAGATTTTTATGATATGAGATGTTAGTGCTGTCGGTCTGTAGTTCTTTGCTATTGCTTTACTGCCCCCTTTGTGGAGTGGGGCTATGTCTGTTGTTTTTAGTAACTGTGTGACGACCCCCGTGTCCATACTCCCTCTCCATAGGATAGTATAAGCTGGTGATAGGGGCTTCTTGCAGTTCTTGATGAACACGGATTTTCATGAGTCTGGCTCTGAGGCACAGTGCATGGGCATTCATTTATCGCCTGTTCGAAGTCATTTGGCGTCAGGATAACATCAGATAGGCTTGTGTTTACCAAATTCTGTGGCTCTCTCATAAAAAATTCCTTTAGATCTTCAACTCTCAGCCTGGTTAGCGGCTTGCTAAAAACTGAGTCATATTGGGACTTGAGTAACTCACTCATTTCTTTGCTGTCATCTGTGTAGGACTCATCTTGTTTAAATAGGGGCCCAATACTGGATGCTGTTCTCGACTTTGATATGGCATAAGAAAAGAAATGCTTTGGGTTTCTTTTGATTTCATTTATAGCTTTTAGTTCTTCCCGCGATTCCTGACTCCTATAAGATTCCTTTAGCTTAAGCTCGATGTTTGCTATTTCTCTGACCAGTGTCTCCCTATGCATTTCAGAAATATTGGCCTCTTTTAGCCGCTCTGCTATTCTTTTCCGTCGCCTGTAAAGGGAGCGCCTGTCTCTTTCTATTTTACATCTACTCCTTTTTCTTAAAGGAATAAGCCTTGAGCATACATCGAGTGCCACAGAGTTAATCTGTTCTAAGCGTGGGGGAACAGTCACACACTAGAGGGGCGTGAGGGAACAATAACAACACATTAGAGGGGTGTTAGGGAATAGTAATACACATGAGGGGTTTGGGGAACGATGTCACACTAGAGGGTTGTGGAAAAAAGTGACACACTAAACGGGTGTAGGGGAACAGTGACACACTAGAGAGGTGTGGGGGAACAGTGACACACTAGAGGAATTTGGGGAACTATATCACACTAGAGGGCTGTGGAAAACAGTGACACACTAGAGGGGCGTGGAAAAAAGTGACACACTAAATGGGTGTAGGGGAACAGTGACACACTAGAGAGGTGTGGAGGAACAGTGACACATTAGAGGGGTGTGGGGGGAACAGTGACACACTAGAGGGGTGTGGGGGAACAGCGACACACTAGAGGGGTGTGGGGGAACAGTGACACACTAGAGGGGTGTGGGGGAACAGTGACACACTAGAGGAGTGTGTGGAGGAGCAATGACACCCTGAAGTTTACCTGGAGAGGGTTTCGGGAGTCAACGCCCCCGCGGTCCGGTCTGAGACCAGGCCTCATGGTGGATCAGGGTCTGATCAACCAGGCTGTTACTCCTGGCCACACGCAAGCTGACGTACGAACCACAGCCCGGTTGGTCAGGTACTGACTTTAGATGCTTGTCCAGTGCCTTCTTGAAGACAGCCAGGGGTCTATTGGTAATCCCCCTTAAGTATGCTGGGAGGCAATTGAACAGTCTTGGGCCCCTGTCACTTATTGTGTTGTCTCTCTGTGTATTCGTGGCACCCCTGCATTTCATCGGGAAAATGTTGCATCTCCTGCCGAGTCTTTTGCTTTCATATGGAGGGATTTTCGTGTGCAGGTTTGGTACCAATCCCTCCAGGGCCTTCCAAGTGTATATTATCATGTATCTCTCTCGCCTGCGTCCGAGGGAATACTGACCAAGGATCTTCAACCGTTTCCAGTAGTTTAGGTGCCTTATCGCACTTATGTGTGCCGTGAAAGTTCTTTGTACACTCTCCAGGTCTGCAATGTCGCCAGCCTTGAAGGGGGCCGTTAGTGTACAGCAGTATTCCAGCCTAGAGAGCACAAGCGATTTGAAGAGAATCATCATGGGCTTGGCGTCCCTAGTTTTGAAGGTTCTCATTGTCCATCCTATCATTTTCCTAGCGGATGAGGTAGATACATTGTTGTGATCTTTGAAGGCGAAATCCTCTGACATTATCACTCCCAGGTCCTTCACATTACTTTTCCGCTCTACTGTATGGTTAGAATTTGTAGTATACCCTGACACATTTTTAATTTCTTTAAGTTTTCCATGTCTGAGTAGTTGAAATTTCTCCTCGTTGAACTTCATATTGTTTTAAGTGGCCCATTCGAAGATTTGGTTGATGTCCGCTTGGAGTCTCGCAGTGTCTTCGATGGAGGTCACTGCCATGGTGATCCGGGTGTCATCCACAAAGGAAGACACGGAGCTATGGCTTACATCTCTCTCTGTGTCGGAAATGAAGATGAGGAATGGAATGGGAGCGAGTACTGTGCCTTGTGGAACAGAGCTTTTTATCATTGCTGCCTGGGACTTTACTCTGTTTACTATTACTCTGTGTTCTATTTGTCAGGAAGTTGTAGATCCATCTACCAACTCTTCCCTTTATTCCTTTATCCTGCATTTTGTGTGCTATTACACCATGGTCACACTTGTCGAAAGCTTTTGCAAAGTCTCTGTATACTACATCTGTAATTTGTTTATCCTCTACAGCATCCAGGACCTTGTCATAGTGGTCCAGTAACTGGGACAGGCAGGAGCGACCTGCTCTAAACCCGTGTTGCCCTGTTGATTTTTATGATACGGGATGTTAGTGCTATTGGTCAGTAGTTCGTTACAATTGCTTTACTGCCACCTTTGTCGGTTCTCTGAACCATTCATTTACAATCCTGTCAGACACTGCAACTTCTTGGGATCTTAATCCCAAAATGCCTAGCCATGCTAGTTGTCCTACTGGCCCCCTCTGTAATTAGTATTTTAAAACATGTAAACCACACAATATTCAAAATCTGTAAACCCCGCATTGTAATCCTTATAGAGAATAAACTTGATTGATTGATTGATTGATTAATACTTGGGAATTCTTCGCTGCCTAACCCTTTGGTACGACCTGCTTCCACATTGGACGAATGTGACACCACCTACGACTTCTGCACCTCTCCTGCCTACGGTATATTAGCTACTTCTCTGCATATATGCTGTATTCTATTCAAGATTGATGGACTGACCACATCGACTCAAGGTTGAGGGACTGATTATTTCATTTTCCTCCTGTTCTTCACGATTCTCCTTTGTATGGATTTATGAAGCCACTGTGTGGCGAAACTTTTCCTCAGTAAAGATACCCAAGAGTTGCACATGTGTCTAATTTATCAACGTGTCGGTTCTCTGAACCTTTCATCTACAATACTAGACGGGTGTGGAAAACAGTGACACATTAGAGGGGTGTGGGATAACAATGACACACTAGAGAGGTGTGGAAAACAGTGACACACTAGAGGGGTGTGTTGGGGAACAGTGGCACACTAAAGGGATGTGGAGAACAGTGACAAACTAAAGAGGTGGGGGGAACAGCGGCACAATAGAGGGGTGTGAGGGTGTACTGCCACACTACAGTGATGAAGAGTTTGGGGGTGTAGGGGTGGAGAGCCACACAACAGTGATGGAAAGTGTGGTGGTGTAGGGGTGGAGAGCCACACTACAGTGTTGAAAAGGGTTGTGTTGGTGGAGCGCCACGCTACAGTGTTGAAGAGTGTGACGGTGTGGGGTGTGGTGGTGGAGCGCCACATTATAGTGTTGAAGAGTGTGGCAGTGTGGATTGTGGTGGTGGAGTGCCACACTACAGTGTTGAAGAGTGTGGCGGTGTGGGGTGTGGTGGTGGAGTGCCACACTATAGTGTTGAAGAGTGTGGGGTGTGGTGGTGGAGCACCACACTACAGTGTTGAAGAGTGTGGCGGCGTGTGGTGTGGTGGTGGAGCGCCACACTAGTGTTGAAGAGTGTGGGGTGTGGTGGTGGAGCACCACACTACAGTGTTGAAGAGTGTGGGGTGTGGGGGTGGAGCACCACACTACAGTGTTGAAGAGTGTGGGGTGTGGGGGTGGAGCACCACACTACAGTGTTGAAGAGTGTGGGGTGTGGGGGTGGAGCACCACACTACAGTGTTGAAGAGTGTGGGGTGTGGGGGTGGAGCACCACACTACAGTGTTGAAGAGTGTGGGGTGTGGTGGTGGAGCACCACACTACAGTGTTGAAGAGTGTGGGGTGTGGGGGTGGAGCACCACACTACAGTGTTGAAGAGTGTGGGGTGTGGGGGTGGAGCACCACACTACAGTGTTGAAGAGTGTGGGGTGTGGTGGTGGAGCACCACACTACAGTGTTGAAGAGTGTGGGGTGTGGGGGTGGAGCACCACACTACAGTGTTGAAGAGTGTGGGGTGTGGGGGTGGAGCACCACACTACAGTGTTGAAGAGTGTGGGGTGTGGTGGTGGAGCACCACACTACAGTGTTGAAGAGTGTGGGGTGTGGGGGTGGAGCACCACACTACAGTGTTGAAGAGTGTGGGGTGTGGGGGTGGAGCACCACACTACAGTGTTGAAGAGTGTGGGGTGTGGGGGTGGAGCACCACACTACAGTGTTGAAGAGTGTGGGGTGTGGGGGTGGAGCGCTATCCCAAAAAATGCCTTACCCACATGACAACAGGAGGGTGCAGCTCATCCTCTTGTAAGTTATTTCATCCCGAAATGTGTCACTCGTCTGTCCATGAAAGAAAAATGCTACAACATATACTGTCAGGCACACCATCTGAAGGAGACAAGAAGATACAGATCACCCAGACCTTGGGAAACAAAAGTAGGAAGCCAAAACCTCTCCAGAGAAGGAGGTATTTTAGTGCCAGGAAGGAAAAAAGATTGGCAAGAATTTTTTTTATTTATCTACATATCTACAGTTCACTTATCTGTTACAAGCAAATGTAGGAAATTTGCTTAGTATATCTGGTATCTTATTTTCATTAATAAGATGTCTTGACATGTCACGTAAGTTGTTATACTGTCTGTCTCTGTATTCCTCAATAAGTGGACAATTGAGCGCATAGTGTTCAAGACAGTGACTATATGCCTGATCACATAATTTGCATTTAGTTTGATCATCATCTGTGTGTCTCCCAAACTGCCAAAAGTACTTGTAACCAAGCCTAAGTCTGGCCACTACAACACCAGTCAGTCTGTTCACATTGCAAGTTGCTCCATTGACATACTTATCTACGTTCATGTTATCATAGTGAGTTATAGATCTACTCAGGCTTCTAACTGCATTCCTATAACAATCATTTTCATTATTTACTTCTCTCCTAATATTATTCCTAATGCTAGACACAGATACACCAAAGTTATATTCTACATTCTTCTGGGTACTCTTCTTGGCTAACATATCAACTTTATCATGAAGGAGTAAGCCAATGTGTGATGGGATCCATAGCAATTGTACATTAATTCCTCTGTCCCTGATTTTTGAGTATCTATTCCTGGCTTCTCCAACGAGCATGTCGTTGGAATCATTATACGAGTCAAGAGCCTTCAATGATGACATAGAATCAGTAATGATGATAGAGTCAAGCCCAGTGTCATAGGTTAGCTTTAGCGCCATTAGGATTGCAAACAATTCAGTTTGCAGTGTAGACGCCCAGTTGTTAATTCTTATGCCTAACTCAACAAATTTATTATCGTTCTTAACTAGGGAGGTGGCAACAAGAGCAGATGCAACCCTGCTAGAAGACTCCTGTTTAGATCCATCAGTGTATATAACTTGTGATAACTTATTACTACCAGCTAGGCGAGAAATTTCTTCTTGAGCAGTTGCTTTAATAAATGATTTAAGGAAAGGATTACTAGCAATGAGCTTCCTGGGAAGGGTGAAATGCTCTTGTTGTCTACAGTGATAACTTTGGGGTCCAGTCACTGGACCCATTATGTACCTTTGTAATCTTTTGACTACCGCCCACAGGATGGGTATGGGGTGCATAAAGATATTAAACTAAAGTGTGTGTGTGTGTGTGTGTGTGTGTGTGTGTGTGTGTGTGTGTGTGTGTGTGTGTGTGTGTGTGTGTGTGTGTGTGTGTGTGTGTGTGTGTGTGTGTGTGTGACTCAACAATCAATATTTGCACCAATAACTCATTACAGTTGTGACCGGGTGTGGAAGTGTGAATTGCTCATTACTCTATAATTTGTTCATGATTGTAGCCAAAGTATAAACGTAAGTAACCATTCTACAGAATTCATTACCTTTGTAACTTGTGAGCTCATTACCTTTGTACCTAGTTCATCTATCAAAACTTTGGGGGCCCAGTCCCTGGACCCATTACGTACCTCTGTAATCTGTAAATACCTTTGTAACTTGTCATGATTGTGACCAGACTTACCTGGAGTTCATTACCTTTGTAAATTGTGAGTTCATTACCTTTGTAAATTGTGAGTTCATTACCTTTGTAAATTGTGAGTTCATTACCTTTGTAAATTGTGAGTTCATTGCCTCTGTAACTTGCTCAGCTATCAAAACTTTGGAGTCCAGTCCCTGGACCAATTATGTACCTCTGTAATCTTTTGACTACCGCCCACAGGATGGGTATGGGGTGCATAATGAACATATTAAACTAACTAACTGTCTACAGTGATACAGTTCATGCAGGTTATAAAACTTAATGCAATTGCACGTTTTCACAATCCATTTAGATCTGTGTGTATTGTCTTCCATACCTCAGGTAATCTCCCTGTTTCGATAGATGTGTTGAACATTGTTGTTAAGGGTACACAGCGCCTTTGCATCCTCTCTCAGGACCCATGAAGAGATGTTATCCGGCCCCATCGCCTTTGAGGTGTCTAGCTCGCTCAGAAGCCTCTTCACTTCTTCCTCGGTTGTATGTATTGTGTCCAACACTTGGTGGTGTGCCCCACCTCTCCGTCTCCTCTGTGAACACTTCTTTGAATCTCATGATGAATTTCTCACATACTTCGTGTGATCTCTCCTCCTTCCTTCTTTAGCCTGGTTACCTGGTCTTGGCTGTTGTTTTCCTCCTGGTGTGGCTGTACAACAGCTTTGGGTCAGATTTGGCTTTCGCTGCTATGTCATTTTCATATTGTCACTGGGCCTCCCTTACCTGTGCACAGTCATTTCTGGCTCTATGACTGTTCTCCTTATTCTCCTGGGTCCTTTGCCTTCTATACTTCTTCCATTCCCTAGCACACTTGGTTCTGGCCTCTCTGCACCTTTGGGTGAGCCATGGGCTCATCCTGGCTTTTTCATTATTCCTGTTACCCTTGGGTACAAACCTCTCCTCAGCTTCCTTGCATATTGTTGTCACATATTTCATCATCTCGTTTATTGACTTCCCTGCCAGTTCTCTGTCCCACTGAACCCCGTTCAGGAAATTCTTCATTCCTGCGTAGTCCCCCTTCTTGTAGTTTGGCTTCATTTGTCGGGCTCTTTCTGTTCCCCCCTCCACTTCTAACTTTACTGTGTATTAGAATCTTAAGAGAACATGATCGCTGGCCTCAAGGGGTCTTTCATATGTGATGTCCTCAATATCTGCACTACTCAAGGTGAATACTAGGTCCAGTCGCGCTTGTTCATCATTTCATCTCTCTCTGGTAGTGTCCCTTATGTGTTGGTACATGAAGTTATCCAGTACCACCTCCATCATCTTAGCCTTCCACGTTTCTTGCCCCCCATGTGGCTCCAAGTTCTCCCAATCGATTTCCTTGTGGTTGAAGTCACCTATGATCAGTAGCTTTGCCCTGCTCACATGAGCCCTTCTTGCCACTTCAGCCAGTATACATAAGGGGGATTACCAATTGACCCTTGTCTGTCTTCAAGAAGGCGCTGGACAGGCACCTAAAGTGAGCACCTGATCAGCGGGGCTGTGGTTCATACATCAGTTTACGTATGGCCAGGAGTAACAGCCTGATTGACCAGATGCTGATCCACCACGAGGCCCTGTCTCAGACCGGGCGACGGGGGCCTTGGCACCCTAAACCCTCTCCAGTTAAACTCCGGGTACAGTGGTGGAAAGTGTGGTGTAGGGGTGGAGCGCCACACTACAGTGGGGCAGTGTTGGGGTGGAATGCCACACTACAGTGGTGGAAAGTGTGAAGGTGGAGTGCCGCACAACAGTGGTGGAAAGTGTGGGGTGTGAGGGTGGGGTGCCACACTAGTGGAGGAGAGTGTAGGGGTGGAGCGCCACACTACACTGGTGGAGAGTGTGGTTGTGTTGGGTGTGGGGGTGGAGCACCACACTACAGTGGCGAAGAGTGTGGGGGTGCGGGGAGTTGAGGTATTCAGGTATACAGTGGAAAGTGTGGGGTGTGGTGGAGCGGCACACTACAGTGGTGGAGAGAGTGGGGGTGGAGCACCACACTACAGTGGTGGAGAGTGTGGGGGTGGAGCACCACACTACAGTGGTGGAGAGTGTGGGGGTGGAGCGCCACACTACAGTGGTGGAGAGTGTTGGGGTGGAGCACCACACTACAGTGGTGGAGAGTGTGGGGGTGGAGCGCCACACTACAGTGGTGGAGAGTGTGGGGGTGGAGCGCCACACTACAGTGGTGGAGAGTGTGGGGGTAGAGTGCCACACTACAGTGGTGGAGAGTGTGGGGGTGGAGCGCCACACTACAGTGGTGGAGAGTGTGGGGTGGAGCGCCACACTACAGTGGTGGAGAGTGTGGGGGTGGAGCGCCACACTACAGTGGTGGAGAGTGTGGGGTGGAGTGCCACACTACAGTGGTGGAGTGTGGGGTGGAGCACCACACTACAGTGGTGGAGAGTGTGGGGGTGGAGCGCCACACTACAGTGGTGGAGAGTGTGGGGGTGGAGCACCACACTACAGTGGTGGAGAGTGTGGGGGTGGAGCGCCACACTACAGTGGTGGAGAGTGTGGGGGTGGAGCGCCACACTACTGTGGTGGAGAGTGTGGGGTGGAGCGCCACACTACAGTGGTGGAGAGTGTGGGGGTGGAGCGCCACACTACAGTGGTGGAGAGTGTGGGGTGGAGCGCCACACTACAGTGGTGGAGAGTGTGGGGTGGAGCACCACACTACAGTGGTGGAGAGTGTGGGGGTGGAGCACCACACTACAGTGGTGGAGAGTGTGGGGGTGGAGCGCCACACTACAGTGGTGGAGAGTGTGGGGGTGGAGCGCCACACTACTGTGGTGGAGAGTGTGGGGGTGGAGCGCCACACTACAGTGGTGGAGAGTGTGGGGTGGAGCGCCACACTACAGTGGTGGAGAGTGTGGGGTGGAGCGCCACACTACAGTGGTGGAGAGTGTGGGGGTGGAGCGCCACACTACAGTGGTGGAGAGTGTGGGGGTGGAGCGCCACACTACAGTGGTGGAGAGTGTGGGGATGGAGCGCCACACTACAGTGGTGGAGAGTGTGGGGTGGAGCGCCACACTACAGTGGTAGAGAATGTGGGGGTGGAGCGCCACACTACAGTGGTGGAGAGTGTGGGGGTGGAGCGCCACACTACAGTGGTGGAGAGTGTGGGGGTGGAGCGCCACACTACAGTGGTGGAGAGTGTGGGGGTGGAGCGCCACACTACAGTGGTGGAGAGTGTGGGGGTGGAGCGCCACACTACAGTGGTGGAGAGTGTGGGGGTGGAGCGCCACACTACAGTGGTGGAGAGTGTGGGGGTGGAGCGCCACACTACAGTGGAGAGTGTGGGGGTGGAGCGCCACACTACAGTGGTGGAGAGTGTGGGGGTGGAGCGCCACACTACAGTGGTGGAGAGTGTGGGGGTGGAGCGCCACACTACAGTGGTGGAGAGTGTGGGGGTGGAGCGCCACACTACAGTGGTGGAGAGTGTGGGGGTGGAGCTCCACACTACAGTGGTGGAGAGTGTGGGGGTGGAGCGCCACACTACAGTGGTGGAGAGTGTGGGGGTGGAGCGCCACACTACAGTGGTGGAGAGTGTGGGGGTGGAGCGCCACACTACAGTGGTGGAGAGTGTGGGGGTGGAGCGCCACACTACAGTGGTGGAGAGTGTGGGGGTGGAGCGCCACACTACAGTGGTGGAGAGTGTGGGGGTGGAGCGCCACACTACAGTGGTGGAGAGTGTGGGGGTGGAGCGCCACACTACAGTGGTGGAGAGTGTGGGGGTGGAGCGCCACACTACTGTGGTGGAGAGTGTGGGGGTGGAGCGCCACACTACAGTGGTGGAGAGTGTGGGGGTGGAGCGCCACACTACTGTGGTGGAGAGTGTGGGGGTGGAGTGCCACACTACAGTGGTGGAGAGTGTGGGGGTGGAGCGCCACACTACAGTGGTGGAGAGTGTGGGGGTGGAGCGCCACACTACAGTGGTGGAGAGTGTGGGGGTGGAGCGCCACACTACAGTGGTGGAGAGTGTGGGAGTGGAGCGCCACACTACAGTGGTGGAGAGTGTGGGGGTGGAGCGCCACACTACAGTGGTGGAGAGTGTGGGGGTGGAGCGCCACACTACAGTGGTGGAGAGTGTGGGGGTGGAGCGCCACACTACAGTGGTGGAGAGTGTGGGGGTGGAGCGCCACACTACAGTGGTGGAGAGTGTGGGGGTGGAGCGCCACACTACAGTGGTGGAGAGTGTGGGGGTGGAGCGCCACACTACAGTGGTGGAGAGTGTGGGGGTGGAGCGCCACACTACAGTGGTGGAGAGTGTGGGGGTGGAGCGCCACACTACAGTGGTGGAGAGTGTGGGGGTGGAGCGCCACACTACAGTGGTGGAGAGTGTGGGGGTGGAGCGCCACACTACAGTGGTGGAGAGTGTGGGGGTGGAGCGCCACACTACAGTGGTAGAGAGTGTGGGGGTGGAGCGCCACACTACAGTGGTGGAGAGTGTGGGGGTGGAGCGCCACACTACAGTGGTAGAGAGTGTGGGGGTGGAGCGCCACACTACAGTGGTGGAGAGTGTGGGGGTGGAGCGCCACACTACAGTGGTAGAGAGTGTGGGGGTGGAGCGCCACACTACAGTGGTAGAGAGTGTGGGGGTGGAGCGCCACACTACAGTGGTGGAGAGTGTGGGGGTGGAGCGCCACACTACAGTGGTGGAGAGTGTGGGGGTGGAGCGCCACACTACAGTGGTGGAGAGTGTGGGGGTGGAGCTCCACACTACAGTGGTGGAGAGTGTGGGGGTGGAGCGCCACACTACAGTGGTAGAGAGTGTTGGGGTGGAGCGCCACACTACAGTGGTGGAGAGTGTGGGGGTGGAGCGCCACACTACAGTGGTGGAGAGTGTGGGGGTGGAGCGCCACACTACAGTGGTAGAGAGTGTGGGGGTGGAGCGCCACACTACAGTGGTGGAGAGTGTGGGGGTGGAGCGCCACACTACAGTGGTGGAGAGTACAGTAACCAGACAGAGCGGATGTGACATCACAGCAGATGGCGGCTGTTATCCTGCACCACCACTGAGCCCAACAACACCCTCACTACACTATTTTCACCCCCGGGCGCCAACCATGGTGCTTCTCACACTCAAAAACTTGCAACAGCAGACCTTCACCGTAGAAATAGAACTTTCTGCTACGGTAAGTTGCACTAAACACTGAAAAACAGGAGGAAGTTTGTGCACGTTTGTGGTGTGTAGTGGAAGCTGATCAACCTTCCAGAGGTAAGCTTCTACCCACCACGGGAATAATATAAAGCAGGTTTTCTAGGACATGTGTCCTAGGGGAGGAGTAGAGGTCAGGTGACCTGCCAGGGTCAAGCAGAGGCTTGTCACCCACACAGGAGGTCAATATATAGTGTGTTATATAGGCCGGGTCAACACTGCCGCAGTGATCCACTTTGCTTACTTTTGATTTAGCTTCTTGTCCTTTAACTGTTGTTTCGTGTGTCGTTAAACAGTATTATGGTATTAAGCTTGTATTAAGCATGAATATTTCATTTCTGTCAGCTAAGCAGGTTTTAACTTTCCCTATAATGTATAGCATATGTTTAGGGCAAAAAAATACCATTTACCCAGTGCACTTGTAACCACGTTCCACTGTATATATAACTAACCGAACTTAATCTTAGTGATCTTACCAGCTATAACTTGTGCTACTTTCTACCTAAAAACAAGTGAACTTGCTAAATGTAGGTTTTATTGAGATTATTTACCAAGACTTGATCTAAGGAACTGAAGTTTATCATAATCCTCAGATCAAACCTCTTTAACCCCCCCCATTCCCTAGGTGCTTTATAACCCATACAGGTTTAGTGCTTCCTCTGATTATAATTATACAGTAATCAAATAGTAGTGCTGGATAAAAAAAGTCAATCATTACAGTCATTTCCATTTGGGTTATTTGCATTTTTTTTCTCTAGGAATCATTCACCAGTTGGTTAACATCCAGGTACCTACTTACTACCTGGGTAAACGGGTGACAAGTGTAAGGAAACCTGTTTAACATTGCACTTGTCTGGGGTTTAAACCAGAATTCTTATTATGAGTCATCCCCTCAAGGGAGGTTCCTTGATGCTGGTGAGGGGCTCTTGATCTAGGGAATTGGATCTGTGCTTCGATTCCCTGAATTGAGTCTGAATACCTTCCATTCCCCTCCCCCACATGCGCTGTATAATCCTATGGGTTTAGCACTCCTCCATGATTATAATAATAATTATTGAGTCAAAGGTACTACCACTTGAGCCATGAACCACCTTGAGCTTTAGGCTGTCATATAAATGTTCTTATCTATATATGTCATCATTTTAAATGTCAGTTTATTTCATAACAATTTTGCCTAATTCTCACATGTTAGGATGACTATTGTAAATTGAAACCTTGCAGATCTAACAAATGCCTGAAATTTTAGTTAAAAATATTAAATAATTGAGTGGTGTCTGTAAAGGAGAATTTTACACTTGTTAATTGATGCTTCTTGTTGTGTAAAGCATATACACCGTACAGTGTCCATAAAAGATAATGTGGCTTTGAAGCCACTTTTGGTTGCCATGAACCCAGCTCACTCAGATAAGCTGTGACTGGTAAATTTTAGCCTGCATATGAGGGAATAGGTCTGTGTGGTTAGTGTGCACTATATAAAAAAAAATCCTGCATGCAGTGCATAATGAGAAAAAAGCTGTGACTGTGTTTATGGCGTAAAACCGACTGTGGTGTATTTTTGTTTGGTTTTGATGATTGTACTCTAGTTCTTTTGGTCTCTTTGATAAAATGGAAGATATATTACAGAAATAAATATATTGATTGGTTTCAAGACATAAAGTACCTTGAAATTGAGCTCAAACTAGAGGAAATGTTTGATTTTTGCCAATGTTCAAAAGTAAACACGTCGAATGTGTGTCCAACTGGCTGATCTAATACTCAGTCACGAATGGGTTGACATTATTTATACAGTTACGTATTACAATAATTCAGCATACATAACGGTAAATCTTCTATTTTGTGTGAGTAAAAATTCAAAATGGAAAGCAATCATAATATAAGAGGGGCCTGGAGACGTGACTAATGAACAGAGAAAATGTTATTTTAGTACCAGGAATGTCTGCATTGTTTATTCTGGACTGTATTTTGAAATTGGCATCTCTTGAAATTTGTGTGAAATTGGCCAAATTACAGATTTCTGACCATTTTATTGGGTAGTTGAAACAGGTAAATGGGTGGTTTCTTGTACTCAGTCGACAGAATAGAAGGAATACTAGCGAAATAGCCATGAGTTTGGTAGACTGGGTGAAATAATCGATGCGTAAATATCGTCATTGGGGTAAGTGAATTCTAACCTAACCACTCTATAATCCGGCAAAATCACTCTATAATCCAGCATGCTACAGATCTCGATGGTGCCGGATTAGTGATGGTCAGCCTGTATAAACCCTGCTTGGAAACTCTTTCTTGATAGATGCAGCAGAACTTGTAGGAATAATAAAAGACATAAAAATCTTATATCTTCCATATCCAGTTCAACCTGTGTAAAACCTCAGTATACATAAAAAACCCTAAAATTTAGAACACACTGCTTGAAGATTACAAAAGTTCCCTATTGGCCAGCCACTTCAAAGCTACTCTTAAAAGTAGTTCTTACCTTAATGTGATGGTTATAGCAATATACAGTAGGACCCCGCTTTACGGCATTTCACTTTATGGCGTTCCACTAATATGGACATATCAAATTATGACCAAAACTCACTATACGCCTCTCCCCACCTGACTTCCTAATACGGTCACCGTGCCCTACCTGGTTTGTTTACATTCTCCGTGAGCTCCATCAGCACCACATCTCTCCATTGTCTGGAAACTTGAAAGTTTCAAGTGTTTTTAAAAGTTATTTCTTATTTTATATATACATGTATATATACTGATAATTATACGTTCTTGCATATACCTTAACCTAAATAAACTTACACACTGTGCTGGCATGCAGGTACACAGTAAAATCACTGAGTGTGTCTTATGTCTTGAGATGCCATTATAGTAATGATAATACTCAATAATAATCACCGAGTCTCATTAAATGTTGTATATTACGTTAATATACACATTTTCATTAATCCATCTATGATATTTTTTCAAAATTATATAATAAACATGATACGTAACATATAAAGATGATAAATACACCCCACAGTAGAATAAACAAACATAAATATGAGATGTGGTAGCCTGACAACTTGTATGAGTGACGCCATATTAGTATTACAGTGGACCCTCGAGTAACGCCTTTAATCTGTTCCAGAGAGCTAGCCTTTAGTCGATTTAGCCTTTAGCCGAATTAATTTTCCCCATAAGAAATAATGGAAATCCAATTAATCCGTTTCAGACAGCTGAAAGCATTAACAAAAAATATTTTTTTTAAAGATTAAATAGAAATATACATACAGAAAACAATGACAAATGAATATAAAGCACCAATAAAATGGATAAATGAACATTTAACATCACACTTACCTTTTTTGACTTGTTGGTGTATGGTAGACACGTAAGAGGCAAGAGGAAGGCAAGTTTATTATGCTTCAATACGACGCTAATATCATCTCTACGGCTTATTTATCTATCACAGTTCAACTAATATGACATTATAAACAATATTAATAACATAGAAACATGATATATACTCTAGAATGAATAAAGTACATACACATTGATTATCATACATAGCAGCATATGTGTAAAGTACCTAGGATAACCCAAAAAAGTCAGAGTGACTTACATATTTCCATTGGGGTCCTTTTATATTTACACTTATACATGTATTTACTTTTATACTTACACTTATATGTACAGTGGACCCCCGCATAACGATTTTAATCCGTGCAAGAGGGGTAATTGTTATGCGAAATAATCGGTATGTGAATGAATTTTCCCCATAAGAAATAATGGAAATAAAATTAATCTTGCAAGACACCCAAAAGTATGAAAAAAATTTTTTACCATGAAATGTTAATTTAATACACAAACTGAAAAGGCATGCACACTTACAGCCTTACTTTTGAAGATCTGGTGATGATTGATGGGATGGGAGGAGGGAGAAGTGTTAGTGTTTAGAGAATCCTTCCATTAAGACTTGAGTGGCAAGTCCTTTTCTGGGAGTTACTTCCTTCTTCTTTAATGCCACTAGACCTTCAGAGTCACTGGACTTCTTCCACATATCTGTCCATAGTGGCCTGTACCTCTCGTTCCTTTATGACTTCCCTAAAGTGTTTCACAACATTGTCAGTGTACAGGTTGCCAACACGGCTTGCAATAGCTGTGTGAGGGTGATTTTCATCCATGAAGGTTTGCACTTCAAGCCACTTTGCACAGATTTCCTTTATCTTTGTAGTAGGCAACTTCTTCAATTTCTCTCTCCCCTCCTCTGAACCAGTTATGCGGGGGTCCACTGTATACATATTTACACTTACCTTGGAGGAGATGTTAGTTTAATTAGTTTGATGAAGGAGATGCTGGCAGAGGTTTAGGGTGGTGGAAGATACAGTGGACCCCCGCATAACGATTACCTCCGAAAGCGACCAATTATGTAAGTGTATTTATGTAAGTGCGTTTGTATGTGTATGTTTGGGGGTCTGAAATGGACTAATCTACTAAACAATATTCCTTATGGGAACAAATTCGGTCAGTACTGGCACCTGAACATACTTCTGGAGTGAAAAAATATCGTTAACTGGGGGTCCACTGCATTTGGGCGGCATATGTTCAGCGGCCCTACACACATTCAACAACATAGGAGAGTTACTTTTGTGTCGTTTTTCTGTCGCTTACTCGCTTAACTTACTTGCTACACTGTTAATTCTACACTTTATCGCTGGCTAGCACTATAACCTTCGATGATACCTGCTGCTTTAGTATCATACATATGGTAGAATCGCTGAATCACTGCAGAAGGCACATTCTCCCCCCTCTGTCTTCCTCCTCCACCTTGGTACTTTGCTACGAGTTTTTTCTTGAATTTTATTTTGTTTCTTTCCTTCTTTATCACAGGGCTGGCACTAGAAGCTTTCTTTGGGCCCATGGTGGCTTATTTAGCAGTTACAAGCACTAAAAACAATGGAATAATACTAAATATATCGCTTGTATGCGTGGAACCGTTCTCCCTGGCTTGTAAACAATGGCACACTGGCTGTACATGGAGTCATGGAGTGGCCAGGCCCACTCAGGCTGCGCAGACACATTTGGGACGAGAGCCCTTAGCCGAGTTATTTGGTGTTAGCTGAGTCGATATTTTTACGCCAAAGCGAGCCGTTAGCCAAAGCTGCCATTACCCGAGAGTCCACTGTAATAATAATACAGTGGACCCTCGGTTATTAGCCATTCCTGTTATCAGCCAATTTGGTGATCAGCTGGTTTTTCGGCTCCCGGTGATCGGCCATTTCGGACACATCCGTCCGCCGGCTGGGGCCGCTTGCGCTTCAGTTTGGCTCTCTCTCTCGGTCTGTGAGGAAGCTCCTGCTCATACATCCAAACATTTTGCTTGTTTTCCATTTTTTTTTTTTTAGCGCAACTGCGAAATAAGTAACCATGGCTCCAAAGAAAGTTCCTAGTAAAGTTCCTGTGGTAAAGAAAGTGAGAAACACCATGGAATTTTAAGTGTAGCAGGGAGTGTAGCAGGGATGCAAGGAGTGTACCAGGCTTGCAGGAAGTGTAGCAGGCATTCCAGAAGCCAGCATTAGTCTTCAATAAAGGTATGCAGTGCTGATTTAATTGTTAAAAAATAATTTTTTTGTGAATATTTTTGTCTGGAATAGATTAACTGTATTTACATTAATTCGTATGGGAAATATTACTTCAGTTTTCGGCCATTTCTGTTTTAGGCTGAGCTTCTGGAACGGATTACGGCCAATAACCGAGGGTCCACTGTACTCAGTAATAATCACCGAGTCTTGTTAAATGTCGTATATTATGTTAATATACACATTTTCATTAATCCGTCTGATATTTTTTCAAAATTATATAATAAACACGATATGTAACACATGAACATGATAAATACACTGCACAGTAGAATTAATTAATACAAATATGAGATGTGGTAGCCAGACGACTTGTGCGAGTGACGGCAAGAATAACGTTTTCTCTAGTCCAACATAAAGGAAAATGTATTACATACTGGGGGTAACTGTAGAAAATTGTTCCTTTTGTATGCCTTCACTCAGAGCATCATTTCTCCTAAAAATGTGTTACATGAGAATGGGAGTGTTCCTCTTTATCTATTCTTCCGTATCAATGTAGATACAACTTGAACACAATGTAACTTGTACACAAACCAGACGTGTTCATCTGGTTTGTTTACAAAACTTGCGTCCGCTCAGTTTATTTACATAACTCTTGTGCCTCCCCCCTCTCTCTCTCTCCTCCTCTCTCTCTCCCCTCTCTCCCCTCTCTCTCCCCCTCTCTCTCTCCCCCTCTCTCTCTCTCCCCCTCTCTCTCCCCCCTCCCCTCTCTCTCCCCCTCTCCCCCCTCTCTCCCCCCTCTCCCCTCTCTCTCTCCCCTCTCTCCCCTCTCTCCCCCCTCTCTCTCCCCTCTCTCCCCCTCTCTCTCCCTCTCTCTCCCCTCTCTCCCCTCTCTCCCCCTCTCTCTCTCCCCTCTCTCTCCTCTCCCCCCTCTCTCCCCCTCTCTCCCTCTCTCCCCCCTCTCTCCCCCTCTCTCTCCCCTCTCTCTCTCCCCCTCTCTCTCCCCCCTCTCCCCCTCTCTCCCCCTCTCTCTCCCCCCTCCCCTCCCCCTCTCTCTCCCCTCTCTCCCCCTCTCTCCCCTCCCCCCTCTCTCTCCCCCTCTCTCCCCTCTCTCCCCCTCTCCCCTCTCCCTCTCTCCCCTCTCTCCCCTCCTCTCCCCTCTCTCCCCTCTCTCCCCCTCTCTCCCCTCCTCCCCTCTCTCCCCCTCTCTCCCCTCTCTCCCCTCTCCTCCCCCTCTCTCCCCTCCTCCCCTCTCCCCCCCCTCTCTCCCCCTCTCTCCCCCTCTCCCCCCCCTCTCTCCCCCTCTCTCCCCTCTCTCCCCTCTCCCCCCTCTCCCCTCTCTCCCCTCTCTCCCCTCTCCCCTCTCTCCCCTCTCTCCCCCTCTCCTCTCCCCCTCCTCCTCTCCCCCCCTCCTCTCCCCCCTCTCTCTCCCCTCCCCCTCTCTCCCCCCCTCTCTCCCCCTCTCTCCCCCTCTCCCCCTCTCTCCCCTCTCCCCCCTCTCCCCTCTCTCCCCCCTCTCCCCCTCTCTCCCCTCCTCTCCCCCTCTCTCCCCTCTCCCCCTCCTCCCCTCTCTCCCCCCCTCTCTCCCTCTCCCCCCTCTCCCCTCTCTCCCCCTCCTCTCCCCCCTCTCCCCTCTCTCCCCTCTCCCCTCTCCCCCTCTCCCCCCTCTCTCCCCTCTCCCCCTCTCTCCCCCCCTCTCCCCTCTCCCCTCTCTCCCCCCCTCTCTCCCCTCTCTCCCCTCCCCCTCCTCTCTCCCCCTCTCTCCCCCTCTCTCCCCCCTCTCCCCCCTCTCCCCCTCTCTCCCCCTCTCTCCCCCTCTCTCCCCCCTCTCTCCCCTCTCTCCCCCCTCTCCCCCTCTCCCCTCTCTCCCCCCCCTCTCTCCCCCTCTCTCCCCTCTCTCCCCTCTCTCCCCCCTCTCCCCTTCTCTCTCCCCCCCTCCCTCTCCCCTCTCTCCCCTCTCTCCCCTCTCTCCCCCTCTCTCCCCTCCCCCCTCTCTCTCCCCTCTCTCTCCCCTCTCTCTCCCCTCTCTCTCCCCTCTCTCCCCTCTCTCCCCCTCTCTCTCCCCCCCTCTCCCCTCCTCTCTCCCCCTCCCCTCTCCCCTCTCCCCTCTCTCCCCTCTCTCCCCCCTCCCTCCCCTCTCCCCTCCTCCCCCCTCTCCCCCTCTCCCCTCTCCCCTCCCCTCTCCCCCTCTCTCCCCCCCCCTCTCCCCTCTTCCCCCTCTCTCTCCCCCCTCTCCCCCTCTCTCTCCCCTCTCCCCCCTCTCCCCTCTCCCCTCTCTCTCCCCTCTCTCTCCCCTCTCTCTCCCCCTCTCTCTCCCCCTCTCCCCCTCTCCCCCTCTCTCTCCCCCTCCCCCCTCTCTCCTCCCTCTCCCCCCTCTCTCTCCTCCCCTCTCTCCCCTCTCTCTCCCCCTCTCTCCCCTCTCCCCCCTCTCTCTCCCCCTCTCTCCCCCTCTCTCTCCCCCTCCTCTCTCCCCTCTCTCTCCCCCCTCTCTCTCCTCTCTCTCCCCCTCTCTCTCCCCCTCTCCCCCTCTCTCTCCCCCTCTCTCCCCCCTCTCTCTCCCCCTCTCTCTCCCCCTCTCTCCCCTCTCCCCCCTCTCTCCCCTCTCTCCCCCTCTCCCCCTCTCCCCTCTCTCTCCCCCCTCCCCTCTCTCTCCCCTCTCTCTCCCTCTCTCCCCCTCTCCCCTCTCTCTCCCCCTCTCCCTCTCTCCCCTCTCCCCCTTTCTCTCCCCCTCTCCCCCTCTCTCTCCCCCTCTCTCCCCCTCTCTCCCCCCTCTCTCCCCCCCTCTCTCCCTCTCTCTCCCCTCTCCCCTCTCTCCCCTCTCTCTCTCCCCTCTCTCTCCCCCTCTTTTTTTTTTTTTACACAGGGTTTGACAAGGTTAAGGATCCTAGCTTTATTGACAGCTATATTACAGGTTAAGGATTCCTAACTTTATTGGCAACTAAGGCTATTACCTACATCAGCTCATTTGAAAGCATTTTATTGTTATGAGACATACAAGTAGGGAACAGGATGAAGTTGGAGCCATCTGTGGGCCAGCATTTTCATTTGATCAACTGACTTTATCTCGTTGACATCATTATGCTGTCTGATGTATTTCCATACTTGAGTCATCCTGGTATGTATGATCTCAGATGGAGTGATGTTCTGGAGAGGGTACAGCCAGAGTGAAGTTGCTGCTTTCTGCCCGTCTTGTGGCATAAAGCTTGTTTCAGCTGTCCTCGAAAGTGGATCAAGTGTGGTATTTTGACAATTGGCCTTGTACATAACAGTAAGGCCCCACATCCCTCCTATGTTGAAGGCTCTGCTGAAATGACAGATCTATCAGGATGGGTCCAGGCGAGAAAATGAGACGTCTTGCTCTGTTCTCTACCTGTCAAGCAGTGCAGATGAGAGGGGGCAGGCAAACCAAGAAAGTGGAGCATACTCAAGGTGTGAGCGTAGCTTGTGCCTCGTGCAGGATCTTAACCCCTACTGTCAAGCAGATGCGAGATCTGCGGAAGTGCTGTAAGCTTCCTGGCTGCCTTGTTTGCAGATTTACAACATGGTTCTTCATGGTTGTTTGGAGTCAAATTTCACCCCAGGATATCAACTTCTTCTCCAGGTGCCAACATCCTCCCATTCATCCTTACTACTGCACCAGCATTACCATCATGGTGCCTAGAGACGATCATCATTTGCGTTTTCTCAGGTGCAAATGTTACTTGCCATCTATTTCCCCAAGCTGATATAGCTCTCAGCTGGTGATTGAGGTAGCTTAGAGCAGCTGGCATTTCTTCTCTTGGATAAGTAAATGTCAGTGTACAGTCTCTCTCTCTCTCTCTCTCTCTCTCTCTCTCTCTCTCTCTCTCTTTCTCTCTTTCTCTCTTTCTCTCTTTCTCTCTTTCTCTCTTTCTCTCTTTCTCTCTTTCTCTCTTTCTCTCTCTCTCTCTCTTTCTCTCTCTCTCTCTCTTTCTCTCTCTCTCTCTCTCTCTCTCTCTCTCTCTCTCTCTCTCACACACACACACACACACACACACACACACACACACACACACACACACACACACACTTATTCATTTTATCTCGTTTACTCACCTCTGACCCTGCATTAAGACTACAAATATTTTAAGGTAAGTAATGAGTGAACTGTATATGAATTTTATCGCTCTGGGACACTTAAATGTCATAGAATATTGTGTGGGGCTGGGGTGACCTGGTTAGCTACCATACATACCACTTGATTTCTTAAAATAAATACTGCTCATCTCACCCTAGATTATGACTACAAATATTTTAAGGTAAGTAATGAGTGTACTGTATACATATGTATTTTACTTTTTTATTGTTTTTAATGCCTAGTTCTATTGCTAACTTAATATGTTAATGTAAACTTGTTATCTAGTATTTCTATGCATTTGTAAGTGGGAAAAAAAGGGTGTTCCACTTTACAGAGATTTCCGCTTTATGGCGGTAGCCTGGAACCTAACCTGCTGTATAAGTGGGGCCCTACTGTACTATGTCAGACATATCCTGAAACCTGTTTCATGCAATTCTGTCCCTGTTCTTGTTTCATCTCTCCTTCAGCTTCCACATATGTTACTAAATAGGCATATTCTGTCTTTCTACTTTGCAGTAATTCAAGTAACCTTACCTGAAAATGTCAAAAGTTTTCCTTCTGCCAACATCTTTACTAATATTGTTAATAAATGCCTATTAAATCTCATAAATGTAATATCCATTAACTAAATTGTCATGCTGTGTTTTCACCACTACCATTCAGTCATTCCTTATAAAATTGAAGGCCATTGAACCAATTTAAAAACTAAGTTATTCTTTTGTAACTAACCGTTTGTCATTTGCAACCATTCTCATTGTACTTATGTTTGTAGTTAACTGCACTAGAAGTCTTAAGTTAGGTCTAGTTTTACGTAGCATGCAAGCCTTATGATTAGTAAGTTTATTTAGGTACAGGCACACACTAGCACAGTTATCGTACCCTGTAATGTGTAAATTACCTAGGTTGTATTTGTGACTTCTTGGTCTCATTTGATAAAATGGAAGATATATTACAGAAATAGAGATGATTTTTATTGGTTTTCGTACTGGAAATGGCTTGAAACTGAGCTCAGTAGCGGAAATGTTAATTTTTTGACGATGTTCAAGAGTAAACAAATGACCTCGCACGTCTAATACACACCAGCTGGTGGGTCTAATATACGTTCACAAATGTGGTGATAATATTTATACAATTATTACAATATTGCATAACAGTAAATCTTCTATTTTTTGGTTTGAATAAAAATTCATTATGTGAAGAAAAAATAAAAATGGAATTCATTTGTACAGCCTGAAAACATAACTGATGAACAGAGGAAATATTAGTTTAGTGCCAGGAATGCATGCATTGTTTATTCTGGACTATTTTGAAATAGGAATATTTTGAACTTTGCATTAAATTAGCCAAATTACCAATTTCCGATCACTTTATTTTGTAGTTGAAACAGTTGACTTGGTGATTTCTTGTGCTCAGTCAATAGAATAGAAGTAATACTAGTGAAATAGCTAATAATTTGGTTGACTGGAATAATGTAATTGGCCTAAAATGGGAGTCAAATTCAGCAAAATCGCCAATGCATAAATATCGCTGACACATCAAAATTCGAGAGAGCATAATTTCATCAGTTTTCCATCAAATTTCGTACTTTTTGTTTTATTACCTTCAGAAAAAGATTCTCTACCATTTCATTAGAAAAAATAAGAAAATTATTTTTTGAAGATTCTTGGACACTGGTGCACACTTTGAAATTTGGCCTCTGGACCCTGAAAGGGTTAAGGCACTTGCTGTCCCTGTTCGCCTATCAGTAAAATAGCTACCTGGGTGTTAGTTGACTGGTGTGGGTCTCATCCTAGGGACAAAACTGACTTAATTTGCCCGAAATGCTCTGCATAACAAGGGGCTTTCTATATAGTAGTATGTTATTGATGTCAGCTAGGCCTGTATACCTTGTACAGTAGGGCCTCACTTATATGGCAGGTTAGGTTCCAGGCTACTGCTGGAAAGCAGACATCGCTAGAAAGCAGAATGCCATTTTTCCACTTATAAATTCATACAAATGTCAGACAACAAGTTTACACTAACATATATTAAGCTAACAGTAGAATTAGGCATTAAAAAAACAATAAAAAGTCAAATACATACAAAGTACATTCATTACTTACCTTAAAACATTTGTAGTCTTAATGTAGGGCAAGAGAAGAGTAGTACTTATTTGTAGGAAGTCAGGTGTAGGTAGTCCTGGCTCCATGTCTCGAACTTAACATACAATATTTAAAGCAGCCCAGAGAGAGAAAATACACATATAGTACACTCATTATTTACCTTAAAATATGTGTAGCCTTAAATGTAGGATGAGAGGTGAGTAGTATTTATTTGTAGGAAGTCAGATATAGGTAGCCAATAGATGTAGCTATGTAGTCCACCTGGACTACGTAGCTACACCTACCTACATAGCTGTACAATATTTTATGCGGCCCAGAGCCATATTATTACCATCGACATACCTTGTTCACTGAGTTTAATCGTTTCAAACAACTACCTTTAGATGCCATCATTAGAGAAGGGAGAAGCAATGAGAAGAAGTCATGCCGAGAATTGTAAACAAAGCGGAATGTGTTAAGGGGAATGACTGGGCCAAATGCAGATTTATACACGTTTTCTCTGGTGCTGGACCAGAGTAAACGTAATGTTTTCCCTCTGCCTGGCTACCACACCTCATTTATGTGAAATTGATTGTACTGTGGGTGTATGTATCATGTTTATATGCTATGTAATGTGTTTATATAATTTTGAAGAAAATATCATAGATGGATTAATGAATAAGTCTATATTATGTAAAATAAGACATTTAACCCTTTCAGGGTTGGCAGGCCCTCTCCTAAACTTGTTCTCAGGGTTGGAAATTTTTTGAAGAAAAAAAAAAATTTTTCTTGTGAAATGATAGAGAATATTTTCCCGATCATAATGACACCAAAAGTATGAAATTTGATGGAAAACTTACGGAATTATGCTCTTGTGAAGTTAGCAGTCTCAACGATGTTTACACGTCGGTGATTTCGTCCACTTGGAGCCATATTTTCTGCCAATTCCAGTGTACCAGTCGACAAAAATCATAACTATTTTGCTAGAACTCCATTTTTTCTATCGAATGAGTACAAGAAACCACCCATTTACCGATTTCAACTGTCCAATAAAGTGGTCAGAAATTGGCAATTTTTCCTATTTCACACAAATTTCAAAAGATGCAAATTTCCAAATAGGATCCAGAATAAACAAGACAGACATACCTGACATTAAAATAACATTTTTTCTGTTCATTAGTCATGTCCCTAGGCCTCTCTTACATTTATTTTGCTCTCCATTTCGAATTTTTATTCTCTCAAAAAAATAGAAGATTTACTGTTATACAGACTACTGCATTAATGTAGAAATGGTATAAATATCAGCACACTTGTGAAAGAATATTAGACTCACCAGTCGATGTATATTGGGCGCTTGGCATGATTTGTTTACTTTTGAACTCGCAAAAATCTAACATTTCTGCTATTTTGAGCTCAATTTCAAGGTACTTTTCAATGTGAAACCAATCAAAATCATCTCAGTTTCTGTAATATGTCTTCCATTCTATAAAATGAGACCAGGAAAACTAGAATACAATCATAAATAGCATACGAAAATACACTGCAAATTCACTGTTTTAAAGCAAAAACACGGTCGGAGTTTTTTTTTTCTCGTTATGCACTGTGTGCTTCAGGATTTTTTTTATACTGTGCACACTGACCACATAGACCCATTCCTTCATATGTAGGCCTACCAGCTTTCTCTCGCTAGATTTGAAGGAGCTAGAAATTATGCTTGCTAGTACGGCACCAACCCTGGCGTGCAAACCGTACTAGTACGGCACCAACCCTGAAAGGGTTAATGTGGCCAAGAGTGATTATTATTACATATTAGTATTATTACTATGGCGTTAAGACTAGAGGGTCACTCTTAGTGATTTTAATGTGTACCTGCATGCCAGCACAGTGTAAATTTATTTAGGTACGGGTACACCTAAGTACACCTACCATCCGACTTACGACTTGCTCAACTTACGACCACTCGACTTACGACCGTGTTTTTTATGCGAAATTTCTGGGAAATAAACAACTATTTGTGTTGTACACAGTGTTTATCCTAAACCTTACAGTATAAAATACAGTAATAACAACATAAAAAGTAAAGTAAAACATGAAATACCAAAATAAAACAATAAAATAAAGTCATTACAAAAATGTTTTGTTGATATTCAGTAGTAAAGTTTGACTTATGACCATTTCAACTTATGACCGGTTTCTTGGAACCGAACTCGGACGTAAGTCGGATGGTAGGTAATTACAGTGGACCCCCGCTTAACGATCACCTCCCAATGCGACCAATTATGTAAGTGTATTTATGTAAGTGCGTTTGTACGTGTATGTTTGGGGGTCTGAAATGGACTAATCTACTTCACAATATTCCTTATGGGAACAAATTCGGTCAGTACTGGCACCTGAACATACTTCTGGAATGAAAAAATATCGTTAACCAGGGGTCCAATGTATTAGAGTACATATACGCAATAACTTTCAAACCCTTAAAATTTTGGAAAGTTTCCAGACATAATGGAGATGTGCTCATTGAGAATATAAACAAACAGGGTGGGGTGTGATGACTGTATTAGGAGCCATATAGCGAGTTTTGGTTATAATTTGAAATGTCCATATTAGTGGAACGCCGTAAAGTGAAACACCATAAAGCGGGGCCCTATTGTACATGTACAGTAGTACTTGTAGAAATAAATATTTTTATTATTATTTTCTGTTGCATTCTTTGTATGGCTCAGAGAACTGAAATTTATTATTACTGTTATAGTTTACTATTATTAGTATATTAGTATTGTTGTTGAGATAGACTTATGGCTTCAAGTCTGATGTATAACTCTTCTAACCAGGCATGGCTCAGCTGATTTTTGGAATTTTTTTTGTTTGTTCATCCATAATTATAAAATGGTTGCCTTAGATTTTTTTTAGACTTCCATTGAGTTTATTAGTTGAGTATTTTATAATTTCTCTCGAAGTTTTAATTCTAAAATCTTAAGCATTCTTTTTATCCTCAGGTGAGAGCTTTAAAAGAAAAAGTTGAGAAAGAAAAGGGCACAGATTACCCAGCTGTTGGCCAAAAACTTATTTATGCAGGTATGTATATAATATTGGTTCGGCATCATGAATGAAGGATGATTAATTAATCTGTATATATGATTTTCTGCCTCTTTTGTTACATTTTAATTAAACATGCAAATTATGGCTGCTTAATGTTTTTATACCCAAACCAAAGCACTTTACACTTATGGTGATTCTATATTGGGCCATCACCTATGAGAGCAGATTCTTATAGAGAATACACAAATAACCCGCACATAAAAGAGAGAAGCTTATGACGACGTTTCGGTCCAGCTTGGACCATTTACAAAGTGTGATTTTGTAAATGGTCCAAGTCGGATCGAAACGTCGTCGTAAGCTTCTCTCTTTTATGTGCGGGTTATTTGTGTATTGTTCCAGTCACGGTATTGTGCCTTTTTGTTATTTACTTATAGAGAATATTAAAAGCATAAGGAATAAATCTGTTTTTGTAATTTTGGGTTATTAATGTTGGGTAACTATTGTAATTCAGACAATTTTGCTTGGCATGAAAGCTTATACATGATTGACTCTGCAGTGCTTACATTATTTACTATGCACAACAAATACACCTACCATCCGACTTACGACCTGCTCGACTTTCGACCACTCGACTTACAACCGTGTTTTTTATGCCAAATTTCTGGGAAATAAACAACTATTTGTGTTGTACAAAGTGTTTATCCTAAACCTTACAGTATAAAATACAGTACTAACAGCATAAAAAGTAAAGTAAAACGTGAAATACCAAAATAAAACAAAATAAAGTCATTACAAAAATGTTTTGTTGATATTCAGTAGTAAAGTTCGACTTACGACCATTTCGACTCACGACCGGTTTCTCGGAACCCAACTCGATTGTAAGTCGGATGGTAGGTGTATTTTAATAATAACATTTATTTTTTTGTGTATTTTTCAAGTTGGTTGATAGGTAGTACAGTGGACCCCCGGTTAACGATATTTTTTCACTCCAGAAGTATGTTCAGGTGCCAGTACTGACCGAATTTGTTCCCATAAGGAATATTGTGAAGTAGATTAGTCCATTTCAGACCCCCAAACATACATGTACAAACGCACTTACATAAATACACTTACATAATTGGTCGCATTCGGAGGTAATCGTTATGCGGGGGTCCACTGTATACTGTTCTGGCATAATTCATAAAATGTAGTGACAGAATTGCTGTTTTTTCTTAACAGAATATATTTTCATTTTGGTTTTATGTCACTTAAACCATAACTTTAATTTCCAATTCCTGTCACCATGCTTATCATTGAAAGTGACTAAATTGCCAAGTGTAAAAGGCTAGTTGCCCCACTTTCCTGTAAGTTACTAATAAAATAAGAGCAAGAAGGAAATACAGTATTGAAGGTATGTATTTTAACGCATGAGGATGTTCGGTAAACTTGATAAAAACCTGCACTCGTAAGATGTCTTTAAGAAACTGGTTCTGTATTTTCAAGTCTTAAAGAGACTTATATTTAATGAAGTTGCAACTAACTAACTTTATCTAGCACCTTGGTGCATTTTTTAAAAAAGGCTTCTAGAGATTATCACACCCTGTTCAACTGCCTCCCAGCATACACAAGGGGAATTACAAATAGACCCCTGTCTGTCTTCAAGAAGGCGCTAGACAGGCACGTAAAGTCAGTACCTGATCAGCCGGGCTGTGGTTCGTACACCGGTTTACGTGCGACTAGTAACAGCCTGCTTGATCAAACCCTGATTAGCCACGAGGCCTGGTCTCAGACCGGGTTGCGAGGGCATTGACCCCTGAAACCCTCTCAAGGTAAACCCTGAATCAGTTGTAATATCACAAGGTTTCCTTGTACATAATGTCTTGAAGGTGCATACACAAAAAGTACATTACAAAGTACAGTATGTATGTACAGTGGTTTATTGAATTACAGTGGTCTGGAATTATAATTTTGAATTTTGGTTTACACTCTTAAAGAAATTCAGTTTTGAGCTGTGATGAAAAATTTGAGATACAATTTGTGTATGATGATTGGCGCATGTGGGTGGGTTTCAGCCAATCAGCCATGTGGTATCTTGCCTCTTGGGTAACATTTGAGCCAATAAGAATATCATTGGGGGTAGTTTAGCAGCCAGTCAGCAATGGGAGATGAATATCTCTGGGGTAGTATCTCAGCCAGTAGCAGAGTTTGTATTACAGCTTGTCTCTTCTTCAGTTTGAAGTTACCATGTGTGTTGTCTGCACCAACTATATAACCAGCCCTTTATAATTGCATTTGTCTTTCAGTTACACCATAATTTGTATTACCTTCATCATGGTCCCTAAAGTGCACAGTAAGCAGGCAGTTTCTTTGAAGATCAAGCAAGAAATAAAAAAAAAAAAAAGTTAAAATTACTGCATTGGGGTTTTCTACAATTAACTATCTGTACTATTATCCAGCAAAAAGAAATAATTAAGAAATCTAAGACAAATCTAAGCTAGTGATAAAGGGCAGAGAAATTATCAGAGATAGACTATTGTTACTGTAAGAGAAAAACAGATGAAGGGGGATACAGTGCCTGCAAGTTATATCTGTGAGGATGCAGGTTCAAGGTATAGTAAAAGTTGCACTTCAGTGGGTCTTGGAACAAATTACCACAAAACAGTGTATTTTGGGGATTGAGTTATAATAGTTTTAAGGTACAATACGCCTTCTGGAATGGATTAATATTGTAATTCAAGGGACCACTGTTAATTAAGTGGCAAAATTACGTGATTTTAAAAAAATTTAGTATCAAGTAATACAAATTTTGAATTTAGGATACTATTATGGTAATTTGCATACACAGTGTTTGAACAGTAGCAAAGCAATTACTATATGCATTGGTAAAAAAGAAACTAGAGCAAATGTAGAAATTAATAATAATACAGTGGACCCTCGGTTATCGGCCGTAATCCATTCCAGAAGGTCGGCTGAAAACCGAAATAATATTTCCCATAAGAATTAATGTAAATACATACAATTAATCCATTCCAGACAAAAATATTTCCAAAAAAAAAAAAAAATTTTTTAACAAATATATAAATATTACTTACCTTTATCGAAGGCTAATGCTGGCTTCTGGAAGACAGGGAGGAGAAAAGAGGGAGGAGTTAGTATTTGGAAGGGGAATCCCTTTCCATAAAGACTTTAGGTAGCAAAGCTTTCTCTGGGGTTACTTCCCTTCTTTGTCTTTTAATGCCACTGGACCCCTGTCTCGCAAAATAACTGTCCAGAGTGCTCTGTTTCTGGCATCTCTAAGATTTCCCTGAAGTGGGACAGGGTTTTGTCACTAAACATGATGCAGATATGGCTTGTTTCACCTTTGTCAAGGTGGTACTTCTCGACAAAACTTTACACATCATTCCACTTTGCATAAATGTTCTTAATCAATGAAGAAGGCACCTCTTTCACTCCCTCTTCCTCCTCTGAAGCAAGTTCCTCAGCTGCAGTCTGTTGCTGTTCAAGTTGAAGCTCTTGCAGCTCTTCAGTGGTTAGCTCTTCCCTGTGGTCCTCCACCAACTCTTTCACATCCCTTCCACTCGCCTTCAACCCCAGGAACTTCCCCAGTACTACAATAGAGTCCACAGGGTCGGCAGGGCCAGGGTCAGTCTCAAACCCTTCAAAATCCCTCTCTTGGATACAATCTGGCCATCGTTTTCTTGTCCTGGAAGTCACTCCCTCCCAAGCCTTACCTTTTATAAAATTGAAGTCCCTAAACACTTGGTCTTCCAGGTCTGGAGGATGTGCAGGAGCAATGTCCAGTACCAAGAGGCACTTGAGTGGCAATTTCTTTTCCAGGAGGTATTTTTTCACACTTTGGCCAAACACATCATTAGCCCACTCTTTGAAAATTTGCCTTGTGACCCATGCCTTATGATTAGCTTTCCACATCACACACAATATATTCTTCATGACATAGTTTTTGTTGAACACTGGGATTTTCTGAGTGATACACGAGTAAAGGCTTCACTTTGCAGTCCCCACTAGCATTACCACACAACAAAAGAGTAAGCCTGTCTTCATTAGGCTTGTGTCCTGGCAGTGCCTTTTCCTCCTGGGTAGTGTAG
Organism: Cherax quadricarinatus; assembly: GCF_038502225.1. NCBI lineage: Eukaryota > Metazoa > Arthropoda > Malacostraca > Decapoda > Parastacidae > Cherax > Cherax quadricarinatus. Next base: position 11,056,622 of record NC_091315.1, read on the forward strand.
GTCTTGTTTGGCATTTTCTTCCAAAACAGGCCTGTTTTGTTACAATTGAACACTTGTTGGGGTTTGAGTCCTTCAGCCTCTTTGTACTCCTGGAATTCCTGCACGAATTTTTCAGCCGCACATTTGTCAACTTGCAGCCTCACCATGCCTTACAACACTGTGTATGCCACTATGCTTCTTAAATCTATCAAACCATCGTTTGCTGGCCCTAAATTCACAAACTGCAGCACTTGTTCCAGGCATTTTCTTTGCAAGATCCTCATGCAACTGCCTTACCTTCTCACAAATAATCGACTCAACACCGTCTCCCACTAATTCTTTTTTCTTAACCCTTTCAGGGTCCCCAGGCCCTCTGAGACTTGTTCTCAGGGTCGGCAAAATTTAAAAAAAAAAAAAAAATTTTTCTTATGAAATGATAGTTTTTTTGTTTTTTTTTTTAAATCTTATAGGCTAAAAAATTTTTTACCATCAATACTTACTGAGATATGGAGGCGTGAAGTTGACAGAAAATGCCCGGTATATGGTAACATCGCCGACTGCCGTCACCCGGTATTACTTTTATTTTTTATGAACTATTTTATATTATTTTTTATTTTTTTTTCCAAGTAATTTTTATGGCTTGTGAGACCAATATGAGCACTATTTTGTAAGTTATTTCTTTTTCTATTCTACACAATAATGGCATAAACACTGTTGTCACTGTTTTGTTTACAGAAAATATTTACACAAACAAACGATATGAAATGTTGTTTATTACTATTTTTCTATATTTTATATACACATATACAGTCACAGGGAATGTTTCTAGAAGTTCTGCAGCCTGTGGAAGTCTTTGAAACATGGTGTCATGCACAGTGGTGTTTTACACTCCTCACACATAAAACTAGTGTCTCTGCATTATTGTGGGCATTTTTTTTGTATGTGCACAGGCGTAACACCTCTTCTGAACCTTTTTCTTGAAAGCAGTAGCAGGCAGTTTTACTAGGAAGTAATCACCATGCTTCAGACGAGAAGGTAGTTGTTGATAATTTAGTGGGCGGTCTATTGCAGGTGTTGTTCCTTGGCACTTGAATACTATTTGTCTTATGACAGACAAACAGAATTCACCATATGGTGGTTTGTTTCTGGTCCTCATCTTATACATATAAGCATTGAGCTTGGAATTGTCCAGAAGATGGAAAAAGAGTTTTATGTACCACTTATAACTCTTGCGAACACAATCATCAAACCCAATCTGCATGTCACATTTGTCCACTAAGCGCATGTTGAGGGTGTAATCAATCACAGCTGCAGGTTTTAGAATGGATTCATTGCTTTCTCTATGCTGCCTACCAGTGTTCGTCATTTCGTTAGAGTGGACTGATGACAAGTGTGACATCTCATTTGTCATGCCACTGAAATGCCATGATGTCATTGGCAGCAAACGCCTGCACCTCACCTCTACGAGTGCCAGCGTCAAACCTGGGCATATGTTTACGATTTGCATGCACTGTGCCACACACATCTTTCATGTTCACTTGCAAAAAATCACTGAGTGAGGGGCTTGTGTACCAGTTATCAGTATATAATACACCTACCATCCGACTTACGACCAAGCTTGGTTCCGACCAACCGATCGTAAGTCAAAATGGACGTAAGTCGAACCTTTGAAAATTGCCGACATACTGGGTAGGGCATAATGTCAAACCTTTCCTATATAAACTACCTACATAGTACTGTAATGTATTGTACAATCATTATTTCATTCTTTTTACCATAATTTACTTCTATTGTTATATTTTAATTATTTATGTACTGTATATAATATATACATGGTAGTGAACTGTGTTGTAAATTTTACATCACATACAGTATCATATGTTACTGTTATCTTTATGTATTGTTGACACAGTGGAATGGGAGAGTACCACTGGTAGTGTCATCCTGCCAGAATGTAGTATAACCTATACCCTAAGTAAAGAGAGACAACTCTGGAACATGTGTAATACCTATCCGGCTGGCTGGCCGGGTGGGTAGTTGGTTGGTTGGCTGGTTGGCTGACTGGTTGACTGAATGTGGCTGTCTCTCTCTCTCTCTGTATCTCTCTCTCTCTCTGTCTCTGTCTCTTTTTTTTTTACATGGTTTGACAAGGTTAAGGATCCCTAGTGTTATTGATAAGCTATTTACAGGTTAAGGATTCCTAACTTTATTGGCAAGCTAAGAGCTGTTACCTACATCAGCTCATTTGAAAGCATTTTTATTGTTATGAGACATACAAGTAGGGAACAGGATGAAGTTGGAGCCATCTGTGGGCCAGCATTTTCATTTGATCAACTGATTTTATCTCATTGATATCATTATGCTGTATGAATGTGTTCCATACATGAGTCATCCTGGGTATATATGATCTCAGATGGAGTGATGTTCTGGAGAAGGGTACAGCCAGAGTGAAGTTACTGCTTTCTGCCCATCTTGTGGCATAAAAGCTTGTTTCACGCTGTCCTCAAAGTGGATCCAAGTGTGGTACTTTGACAATATTGGCCTTGTACATAACAGTAATGCCACCCACATCCCTCGTGTGTTGAAGGCTCTGCTGAAATGACAGATCTATCCAGGATGGGTCCAGGCGAGAGATGAGACATCTTTCTCTGTTCTCTACTCTGTCAAGCAATCGCATATGAGAGGGGGGGGGGCAGGTAAACCAAGAAAGTGGAGCATACTCAAGGTGTGAGCTTACTTGTGCCTCGTACAGAATCTTGCAACCCCTACTGTCAAGAGATACGGCGAAGTGCTGTAAGCTTTCTGGCTGCCTTGTTTGCAAGATTTACAACATGGTTCTCCATGGTTAGTTTGGAGTCAAATTTCACCCCAAGGATATCAACTTCTTCTCCAGGTGCCAACACCCTCCCATTCATCCTTACTGCTGCACCAGCATTACCATCATGGTGCCTAGTCTCTCTCTCTCTGTCTCTGTCTGTCTGTCTCTGTCTCTGTTTGTCTCTGTCTCTCTCTCTCTCTCTCTGTCTCTCTTTCTCTCAGGTACACGTAAGTAAAGTTATCATACATAGTATAAATTACCTAGGATAACCCAAAAAATCCAGACAAAGTGCTATACAGTGGATCTGTGCTCCAGTGCCCTAAATTAATAATAATAATTATTATTATTATTACAATAATACATTTTTTTTTTTTTTTTTTTCAACAAACCAGCCGTATCCCACCAAGGCAGGGTGGCCCAAAAAGAAAAACGAAAGTTTCTCTTTTTAAATTTAGTAATTTATACGGGAGAAGGGGTTACTAGCCCCTTGCTCCTGGCATTTTAGTCGCCTCTTACAACACGCATGGCTTACGGAGGAAGAATTCTGTTCCACTTCCCCATGGAGATAAGAGGAAATAAACAACAACAAGAACTAGAAAGAAAATAGAAGAAAACCCAGAGGGATGTGTATATATATATATATGCTTGTACATGCATGTGTAGTGTGACCTAAGTGTAAGTAGAAGTAGCAAGACGTACCTGAAATCTTGCATGTTTATGAGACAGAAAAAAAAGGACACCAGCAATCCTACCATCACGTAAAACAATTACAGGCTTTCGTTTTACACTCACTTGGCAGGACGGTAGTACCTCCCTGGGCGGTTGCTGTCTACCAACCTACTACCTAGAACAATAATACATATGTACTAATAATATTATTTATTTATTATTATTTTTTTATTATCACACTGGCCGATTCCCACCAAGGCAGGGTGGCCCGAAAAAGAAAAACTTTCACCATCATTCTCTCCATCACTGTCTTGCCAGAAGGGTGCTTTACACTACAGTTTTTAAACTGCAACATTAACACCCCTCCTTCAGAGTGCAGGCACTGTACTTCCCATCTCCAGGACTCAAGTCCGGCCTGCCGGTTTCCCTGAATCCCTTCATAAATGTTACTTTGCTCACACTCCAACAGCACGTCAAGTATTAAAAACCATTTGTCTCCATTCACTCCTATCAAACACGCTCACGCATGCCTGCTGGAAGTCCAAGCCCCTCGCACACAAAACCTCCTTTACCCCCTCCCTCCAACCCTTCCTAGGCCGACCCCTACCCCGCCTTCCTTCCACTACAGACTGATACACTCTTGAAGTTATTCTGTTTCGCTCCATTCTCTCTACATGTCCGAACCACCTCAACAACCCTTCCTCAGCCCTCTGGACAACAGTTTTGGTAATCCCGCACCTCCTCCTAACTTCCAAACTATGAATTCTCTGCATTATATTCACACCACACATTGCCCTCAGACATGACATCTCCACTGCCTCCAGCCTTCTCCTCGCTGCAACATTCATCACCCATGCTTCACACCCATATAAGAGCGTTGGTAAAACTATACTCTCATACATTCCCCTCTTTGCCTCCAAGGACAAAGTTCTCTGTCTCCACAGACTCCTAAGTGCACCACTCACTCTTTTTCCCTCATCAATTCTATGATTCACCTCATCTTTCATAGAGCCATCCGCTGACACGTCCACTCCCAAATATCTGAATACGTTCACCTCCTCCATACTCTCTCCCTCCAATCTGATATTCAATCTTTCATCACCTAATCTTTTTGTTATCCTCATAACCTTACTCTTTCCTGTATTCACCTTTAATTTTCTTCTTTTGCACACCCTACCAAATTCATCCACCAATCTCTGCAGCTTCTCTTCAGAATCTCCCAAGAGCACAGTGTCATCAGCAAAGAGCAGCTGTGACAACTCCCACCCTGTGTGTGATTCTTTATCTTTTAACTCCACGCCTCTTGCCAAGACCCTCGCATTTACTTCTCTTACAACCCCATCTATAAATATATTAAACAACCACGGTGACATCACACATCCTTGTCTAAGGCCTACTTTTACTGGGAAAAAATTTCCCTCTTTTCTACATACTCTAACTTGAGCCTCACTATCCTCGTAAAAACTCTTCACTGCTTTCAGTAACCTACCTCCTACACCATACACTTGCAACATCTGCCACATTGCCCCCCTATCCACCCTGTCATACGCCTTTTCCAAATCCATAAATGCCACAAAGACCTCTTTAGCCTTATCTAAATACTGTTCACTTATATGTTTCACTGTAAACACCTGGTCCACACACCCCCTACCTTTCCTAAAGCCTCCTTGTTCATCTGCTATCCTATTCTCCGTCTTACTCTTAATTCTTTCAATTATAACTCTACCATACACTTTACCAGGTACACTCAACAGACTTATCCCCCTATAATTTTTGCACTCTCTTTTATCCCCTTTGCCTTTATACAAAGGAACTATGCATGCTCTCTGCCAATCCCTAGGTACCTTACCCTCTTCCATACATTTATTAAACAATTGCACCAACCACTCCAAAACTATATCCCCACCTGCTTTTAACATTTCTATCTTTATCTCATCAATCCCGGCTGCCTTACCCCCTTTCATTTTACCTACTGCCTCACGA
>NC_091315.1:11067070-11084668 GCF_038502225.1 Cherax quadricarinatus
GGATGTTACCGCGGAAGCTGGCTGGTAAACAATGCCACCGGCGGAACATGTGAGCGCGTCTCGGAAGAAAATCGGTAAGCGGGTTTTTAAGCGGTATGTGAGGCAAAATTTTTGCAATTAAAGTAAGCGGTATGCGAAATAATCGCTATGTGATGCCATCGTTATGCGGGGGTCCACTGTATTATTAAACTATAATATAACAATCGTGCCCACTCATTACTTAAAATATCTGTAGTCTTAATGTAAAGTGAGAGGTGAGTAAACAAGATTAAATGAGAGAGAATGAGAGTAGAAGGTTGTTGTTGTTACCTGCCCGGACACGAATGGTTTTTGTTCACTCTGTCAAGCCGACCAAGAAAACATCTCATATTTGTTAATTTATATGTTTGTGTTATGTAGCATGTTTATTATATAATTTTGAAAAAAAAATCATAGATGGATTAAGCCAAATGTCTGTATTAATGTTTTATACACATTTAATGTGCCTCAGTGATTATTATTGTTATTATCATTATTAATCCTTTCAGGGTCCAAGGCCAAAATCTGAAGTGGTGCCCCAGTGTCCAAGAATTTTCAAAAAAAAAAATTGTTATTTTTTCTTATGAAATGGTAGAGAATCTTTTTGTGAAGGTAATAAAACAAAAAGTACGAAATTTGATGGAAAATTGACAAAATTATGCTCTCGTGAATTTTGATGTGTCAGCGATATTTATGATTCGGCGATTTTGCCGACTTTGACTCCCATTTTAGGCCAATTACATTATTCCAGTCGACCAAATTCTTAGCTATTTCACTAGTATTACTTCTAGTCTATCGATTGAGCACAAGAAATCGCCAAGTCAACCATTTCAACTACAAAATAAAGTGACCGGAAATTGGTAATTTGGCCAATTTAACACAAAGTTCAAAATATTCCAATTTCAAAATAGGGTCCAGAATAAACAATGTAGGTATTCCTGGCACTAAACTAACATTTCCTCTGTTCATTAGTTATGTTTTGAGGCTTTACAAATAAATTCCATTTTGAATTTTTATTCACATAATGAATTTTTATTCACACCAAAAAATAGAAGATTTACTGTTATGCAATATTGTAATAATTGTATAAATATCATCACCACATTTGTGAATGTATATTAGACCCACCAGCTGGCGTGTATAAGACATGTGAGGTCGTTTGTTTACTCTTGAACATCGGCAAAAATTTAACATTTCCGCCACTTTGAGCTCAGTTTCAAGCCATTTCCAATGCTAACACCAATCAAAATTATCTCTATTTCTGTGATATGTCTTCCATTCTATCAAATGAGACCAAGAAATCACAAATACAACTATAAAAATCATACGAAAAAACACTGCAAAGTCGCTGTTTTAATCGAAAATCACGGTCTCAGTTTTTTTCTCTCATTATACACAGTGTGCTGCAGGATTTGTTTTATGTGGTGCACACATACCACATAGATGTATTCTCTCATATCTAGGCCCAAATTTACCACTCACAGTTTATCAGAGTGAACTGAGCTCATGACGTAGATCTACAGTTTGGACCCTGAACGTAAAGCCGTAGATCTACGGGACGGACCCTGAAAGGGTTAATATGGCGTCTTCAAAACTAATTACACTCTTAATGAGCGCCTCTGAGACAGACAAGCAGACAGAAAGACAGACACACAGGTAGACAGAAAGACAGACACACACACATGTAGACAGAAAGACAGACACACATGTAGACAGAAAGACAGACACACACAGGTAGACAGAAAGACAGACACACACACAGGTAGACATAAAGACAGACACACAAGTAGATGGAAAGACACACAGGTAGACAGACAAACACTGGTAGACATAGACACACACACACAGGTAGACAGATGCACAGAGATAGACAGACACAGATATACAGGTAGATGCAGACAGGTTTATGTGCAACGGTGAAAACAAATACGTAGAGAGTTGGAGAGTAAGAGCCTTTCTTGCCACAATCTCCAGTGCAAGATTCAGACTTCATCTTAGGGGCCATGGTGAAATTTACTGTCCAGTTAGTACAGTTAATACAGTATGATGCTGCTGATAGGGCAGGGTTACTCAAACTGATGCTGTCTGCATGACTCATTTGCTGCCGCGAGTATTGTCAAATATTGTACAGCGGTGGGCATCAGCCGGCCCAGCCCAGCTGCCAGATGCACAGTCGTAAGTCGAGTGGACGTATGTCGAGCAGGTCGTAAGTCGGATGGTAGGTGTATATGCCCCTTACTAAGGTATGGTTCTATCATTGTTCTAGCCACATCACCAGAGATGCCCAATAACTTCCTGGTATTTTGCAATGTATAACTTCCAGTGTACACAATAATATCCAATGCCAGACCACTGTAACAATCACAAAGAACAAACAACTTTATACCAAAGCGTTTCTTCTTGCTTGGTATGTACTGCTTGAAAGAGAGTCTTCCTTTGAACAGAATCAAAGACTCATCAGTTACAAGCTTCTTGAAGGGATAAAAATACATATTGAATTTCTCTTTCAGATACACCAACACATTCCTAATCTTGTATAACCTGTTGTTTCTGTAAGGCCTGGTTTTGTCTGAGAAGTGAAGCATACATAATAGTAGCACAAATTGATTCACTCCCATTATATCACTGAAACCTTGGGTTGCAATCAGGCGGTCTGTTGACCAGTATGATTTCACACTGTGCTTATACACATGTGGCATAAGCATTATTGTGGCAAAGAAAAGATACATCTCAGCCACAGTTGTCTCCTTCCACTGGTGTAGCCGTGAGCTTGGTGAAAGTATTGTTTGCCATGGTATACTCGTAGTATCTGTTGCTTTCCCTGACAATAATTTCCATCGGGGGTTCGTCAAAGAATAGCTTGAAACATTACAGTTCACTGGTATTGTTCCCCAGTGTACAACATGGCTGTATTCCACTTTGGCTTTCATCAAACTGGTGGGGATTTGGAGCAAAATTGCCAGCTTCCTGCCAATCCCAGGTGCAGTCTGCTGGTGGGTACTGGACACTGATAGGTGGTTGTGGTTGTGGAGGCTGGTGTGGTGGGTGGGTGGGGGATGGTGGCCTTTGTTGTAGATCAGCTGAGGCAGCGGCGTGGGTGGCAGTGTGAGTGGCAGCATGGCCCACTGCTGATGCCTCATGGCCGGCACCACCACTACCACCACCATGCACATTTTCCATCCCAATTGCAACACTATCATCGTCATTTTCACTGTCTGTTCCTGTTGTACAGCCACGGGATGTACTCCTTCCACTTGGAATAGCATATGGCACACTACCAGAGCGCATATATCATTGTATATACTGACGCTTCACTGGAAAATATTCCACTTCACGATCACTACTGGAACTGGTTTCAAGAGCTTGTAGTTCATATTCACTATTACTATCATCACCAATGCTTACATCTGAGTCCAGGATTTGGGAAAATAGGAGTTTCCTCTTTGATTCTGGTACAACTGACCGTGAACAAGAAGGCCCAGCAGCAGAGGTGGAAGGCTGAGGGTCGTCTGGGTTTTCCTCACTATTACCGATATTATGGTTATTAGTTTCGGTCACAACCTCGCCAGAACCTTGAAGCTCATATTCACTGGCACTCCCATCTGTATTGGAACTGTCACTGGGGAACAAAAGTGTCCCAATTCGCTGAGGAGTGAGGAGCTTCTTACTGCGAGGCATGGTGAACAAGGTCTACTAAAATGGCATTCTCACACTGCGCCACTGGGTCCCAGATTTTTTTCTACCGCGCACACCGACCCCCCACACACCCATTCTCTGTCACCTAGGCATACCAGCCTTTTCCCGTGAGATTTGAAGGCGCTAGAATTTATGCGTACTAGTACTTCAAAAACCCTGGCGCGTAAGCCTTACAAGTACGGCCGAAACCCTGAAAGGGTTAATCCACAATAATAACTTTTCCATCTCTTCCATTATTGGTGGCCTTTGTTTAGTTAGAAAAGTTACTCCTTTTGCAACATTAGCCTTCTTGATTTGTTCTTTCTTTGCCAGGATGGATGTAATTGTTGATTTATTCTTGCTGTACATCCTGGCAAGTTCCACCACCCTCATACCACTCTCAAACTTTTCTATCACTTCACGCTTAAATTCCATGGTGTTTCTCACTTTTTTTTACCACAGGAACTTTCTTTGTAGCCATGGCTACTTATTTTACATTTGCACTGCAAAAATAACACAACCTACAATGAGAAATAAACAAAATGTTTGGATGTGTGAGCAGAAGCTTCCTCAGCCACCGAGTGACACGGCCAAACTGATGCGCAAGCGGCCCCAGCCGGTGGACAGACGCGTCCCAAATGGCCGATCACCGAATTAATTGCTGATAACCAGGTGCCGAAAAACCCGCCAATCACCAAGTTGGCTGATAACAGAACTGGCCGATAACTGGGGGTCCACTGTACTAGTGTATAATAATAATCTTAAAATGGTAGGAAAAATTCTTGGTTAAACAAGTACTAGCAATGATGTATGGTACATGTTACTGATATGTGGAGGTAAGCTGTGACTGGGATAACTGGTTCACTTAGGCCAGATTCTTTGAGGACATTTTTAAGGATGCCATGTGATTTCATGCCACATTATGTGGCTGTGTGACAGGGTAGTATGTGGTAGGAATAGTAAATCCTCAAATATATTAGTGTTAGAATGGTTTGTGTATTTGTTAGTGTACTGTATATGAAGTTAAAAGGGCTAAGGATTGTTAGAACATGCGTGGTTTCCTAATACAAAATAAAGGACTAAAGATTGTAAGAATTATAGGAGACACCTGGATAATTTCTAAACAGGCAATACAATCTCTAATACAAAACAGCTGTCTGGTCTAAAGCTGTGCTTCCCTGGTGAAGAGCTTGATGAAAATTGTTAAAAAAGGTCACCAACATCACCACAGATGGACCACCCTTCAACTCATTTATTGCAGTGTTTCTTGAAACTTAGCCGTGAAAAGGCCACTACTGACAAGCAGTGGGATTTCATGATCATATGGAATTTATCTAAGAGCACCTAGTTAATTTTGCCTCTTTACAGATTTTTTCTGATGGGCTTTGGTTGACTTCTGACAAAATATTGTCTGTCCTCAAACTTGTCTACAGTACTTTTACCTTTTAGCTGTGTCTGACTTACCTACTCAAACTACTGCCCAAACATGATTTCACCCTGTGACCACCCCTCTGGTATTGAACTAAACACATCTCTTGTCTGCTCCTGTCTTGGCCACTGCCTGACTGACAAGAATAAAACGTGTTCACTTTCAGGGAATAATACACGTCCATTTTCTGTATACTACATGGAAAATGATATATATAGAGCATTATTTTATAAAATATAGTTTTTTACAGTACTCCATAATACTAGCATAAACAGACAGTACAGTCAGGACCTATTGTTCCACCAGCTTCCCTACCAGAAAATATTGTATGGAACTATGATACTAACAGTGGAATTAAGCCACACAGCACATTATGTACTGTAGATTTAACCCAGCCAAACAATGTGACTTTTTATATTTTAATGAGTATTACATCCTGAAACAGTGTAATATCATAAGACTTTCTTGTAAATACAGTGGACCCCCGCATACCGTTGGCATCACATAACGATTAATCCGCATACCGCTTGCTTTAATCGCAAAAATTTTGCCTTGCATACCGCTTAAAAACCCGCTCACCGATTTTCGTCCGAGACGCGTCCAATGTGCGCCCTCAGCCAGCCTCACATGTGCCGCTGGTGGCATTGTTTACCAGCCAGCCTCCGCGGTAACATCCAAGCATACAATCGGAATATTTCGTATTATTACAGTGTTTTCGGTGCTTTTTCTGGAAAATAAGTGACCATGGGCCCCAAGAAAGCTTCTAGTCCCAACCCTACAGCAATAAGGGTGAGAATTCCAATAGAGATGAAGAAAGAGATCATTGATAAGTATGAAAGTGGAGTGCGTATCGCCGACCTGGTCAGGTTGTACAAGAAACCCCAATCAACCATCGCTACTATTGTGGGCACCAGAAAGGCAATCAAGGAAGCTGTTCTTGCCAAAGGTTTAACTGTGTTTTCGAAACAAAGATCGCAAGTGATGGAAGATGTTGAGAGAGACTTATTGGTGTGGATAAATGAAAAACAGCTAGCAGGAGATAGCGTCTCTCAAGCGATCATAAGCGAAAAGGCTAGGAAGTTGCATGAGGATTTAATTAAAAAAATGCCTGCAACTAGTGCTGATGTGAGTGAATTTAAGGCCAGCAAAGGTTGGTTTGAGAGATTTAAGAAGCGTAGTGGCATACATAGTGTGATAAGGCATGGTGAGGCTGCCAGTTCGGACCACAAAGCGGCTGAAAAATATGTGCATGAATTCAAGGAGTACATAGAGACTGAAGGACTGAAACCTGAACAAGTGTTTAATTGTGATGAAACAGGCCTGTTTTGGAAGAAAATGCCAAGCAGGACCTACATTACTCAGGAGGAAAAGGCACTCCCAGGACATAAGCCTATGAAAGACAGGCTTACTTTGTTGATGTGTTCCAATGCTAGTGGTGATTGCAAAGTTAAGCCTTTATTAGTGTATCACTCTGAAACTCCCAGAGCGTTCAGGCAAAATAATGTCCTCAAGGAGAATTTGTGTGTGCTGTGGAGGGCAAACAGTAAGGCATGGGTCACTAGGGACTTTTTCTATGACTGGTTACACCATGCATTTGCCCCCAATGTGAAAGATTACCTAACTGAAAAGAAATTAGAACTTAAGTGCCTCCTGGTGTTAGACAATGCCCCTGGTCATCCTACAGACGTGGCAGAGCGACTTTATGGGGACATGAAATTCATTAAGGTGAAGTTTTTGCCTCCTAATACCACTCCTCTCCTGCAGCCCATGGACCAGCAGGTTATTGCAAACTTCAAAAAACTGTACACAAAAGCTCTGTTTGAAAGGTGCTTTGTAGTGACCTCAGAAACTCAACTGACTCTAAGAGAGTTTTGGAGAGAGCACTTTAATATCCTCAATTGTGTAAACCTTATAGGTAAGGCTTGGGAGGGAGTGACTAAGAAGACCTTGAACTCTGCTTGGAAGAAACTGTGGCCAGAATGTGTAGACAAAAGGGATTTTGAAGGGTTTGAGGCTAACCCTGAGAGGATTATGCCAGTTGAGGAATCCATTGTGGCATTGGGAAAGTCCTTGGGGTTGGAGGTTAGTGGGGAGGATGTGGAAGAGTTGGTGGAGGAGGACAATGAAGAACTAACCACTGATGAGCTGATAGATCAACTTCAACAGCAAGAGGCCAGACCTGAGGAAACTGGTTCAGAGGAGGGGAGAGAGAAATTGAAGAAGTTGCCTACTACAAAGATTAAGGAAATGTGTGCAAAGTGGCTTGAAGTGCAAACCTTTTTTGATGAAAATCACCCTCACACAGCTATTGCAAGCCGTGTTGGCAACCTGTACACTGACAATGTTGTGAAACACTTTAGGGAAGTCATAAAGGAACGAGAGGTACAGGCCACTATGGACAGATATGTTGTGCGAAAGAAGTCCAGTGACTCTGAAGCTGGTCCTAGTGGCATTAAAAGAAGAAGGGAAGTAACCCCAGAAAAGGACTCGACACCTCAAGTCTTAATGGAAGGGGATTCCCCTTCTAAACACTAACACTCTCTCTCCCCTCCTCCCATCCCATCAATCATCACCAGATCTTCAATAAAAGTAAGTGTCATGTAAGTGTGCATTCCTTTTTCAGTTTGTGTGTATTAAAATAAACATTTCATGTGGTAAAAATTTTTTTTTTTCATACTTTTGGGTGTCTTGCACGGATTAATTTGATTTCCATTATTTCTTATGGGGAAAATTCATTCGCATACCGATTATTTCGCATACCAATGACCCCTCTTGCACGGATTAAAATCGGTATGCGGGGGTCCACTGTACATGTTATACAATAGTCTGGATGGCCAGCAGGTGTTATGGACTCTCAGACTGTAACTCAGGATATCCCATCGAACCTAAATGTATAACAAATAATTAATTTAGGATAGCCAAATACAGCGGAACCTCTACTTAAGAGTGCACCCACTTGCGAGTTTTTCCAGATACGAGCAGTTGCTTCGATAATTTTTTGCTTCCAGATGTGAGCGAAATTTCAAGATGCGAGCGGGCCTCAAGGGAGGTTCCTTGACACTGGTGAGGGGTTCATGCTCTTGATCTCGGGAATTGGATCTCATATGTTTGTTGGACTATCTTATTGAAACTTGGGCAATGTACGATGGAAAGAAAGAAATCGGATCATAAATAACGGAGTTCACTTCTCAGCCATTAGCTGCCCCTTAGGGGTATATTTTTTATGGTTTTTATGGTTGTATTTTCGTTTTTTTGGTCTCATTTGATAGAATGGAAAATATATTACAGAAATGGATATGATTTTGATGGATTTCATGATGAAAAGTACCTTGAAATTAAGCTCAAATTAGCAGAAATGTTCGATTTTTGCCGATGTTCAAAAGTAAACAATACCTGTCCGAGTGGCCATTCCAAATATGCAGTCATGAATGGGTTGACATTATTTATACAGTTATTACAATAATGCAGTAGTCTGCATAACAGTAAACTTCTATTTTTCGTGTGAATAAAAATTCCAAATGGTAAGCAAGAGTATTGTAATAATGCACCTACCATCCGACTTAAAACCAATCTTGGCTCCGACTAACTGGTCATAAGTCAAAATGGACGTAAGTTGAACCCTACTACTGAATATCAGCATCACATTAAGTAATGATTTTACTTTGTTTTATTTTGGTATTTCATTTTTTACTTTACTTTTAGTACTGTATTTTATACTGTAAGAGTTAGGAGAAACACTGTGTAAAACACACACAGTTGTTTATTTCCCAGAACATCTTCATACCAAACATGGTCGTAAGTCGAGTGGTTGTATGTCGAGCAGGTCTTAAGTCTGATGGTAGATGTAATAATAATAATACCTATAATATTTTTATTTTTTTTATTATCACACTGGCCGATTCCCACCAAGGCAGGGTGGCCCGAAAAAGAAAAACTTTCACCATCATTCACTCCATCACTGTCTTGCCAGAAGGGTGCTTTACACTACAGTTTTTAAACTGCAACATTAACACCCCTCCTTCAGAGTGCAGGCACTGTACTTCCCATCTCCAGGACTCAAGTCCGGCCTGCCGGTTTCCCTGAACCCCTTCATAAATGTTACTTTGCTCACACTCCAACAGCACGTCAAGTATTAAAAACCATTTGTCTCCATTCACTCCTATCAAACACGCTCACGCATGCCTGCTGGAAGTCCAAGCTCCTCGCACACAAAACCTCCTTTACCCCCTCTCCAACCTTTCCTAGGCCGACCCCTACCCCGCCTTCCTTCCATTACAGACTGATACACTCTTGAAGTCATTCTGTTTCGCTCCATTCTCTCTACATGTCCGAACCACCTCAACAACCCTTCCTCAGCCCTCTGGACAACAGTTTTGGTAATCCCGCACCTCCTCCTAACTTCCAAACTACGAATTCTCTGCATTATATTCACACCACACATTGCCCTCAGACATGACATCTCCACTGCCTCCAGCCTTCTCCTCGCTGCAACATTCATCACCCATGCTTCACACCCATATAAGAGCGTTGGTAAAACTATACTCTCATACATTCCCCTCTTTGCCTCCAAGGACAAAGTTCTTTGTCTCCACAGACTCCTAAGTGCACCACTCACTCTTTTCCCCTCATCAGTTCTATGATTCACCTCATCTTTCATAGACCCATCCGCTGACATGTCCACTCCCAAATATCTGAATACATTCACCTCCTCCATACTCTCTCCCTCCAATCTGATATTCAATCTTTCATCACCTAATCTTTTTGTTATCCTCATAATCTTACTCTTTCCTGTATTCACCTTTAATTTTCTTCTTTTGCACACCTTACCAAATTCATAGGTAGTAGATAGGTAGTAGGTTGGTAGACAGCAACCACCCAGGGAAGTACTACCGTCCTGCCAGATGACTGTGAAACAGAAACCTGTAACTGTTTTGCATGATGGTAGGATTGCTGTTTTCTTTTTCTGTCTCATAAGCATGCTAGATAACAGGGATATCTTGCTGCTCCTACTTACACTTTGGTTACACTTCACAGACACGAACATGCATATATATGTACATACATCTAGGTTTTCTCCTTTTTCTAAATAGCTCTTGTTCTTCTTTATTTCTTCTATTGTCCATGGGGAAGTGGAAAAGAATCTTTCCTCCGTAAGCCATGCGTGTCGTATGAGGCGACTAAAATGCCGGGAGCAATGGGCTAGTAACCCCTTCTCCTGTAGACATTTACTAAAAAAGAGAAGAAGAAATACCTATAGTATAATTATATAATATACATAATATAATAATATCGATTATTATACTGTGTACGTACTAATAATAAATAATAATTATAATACTGCGTGTGAGTGAGTTTGAGAACACCACCACGAGATGGCACTACGCGTTTGAAAACAACACTGTCTGCGTGTGCTTCAACTAGCGGTGGAGATAAATCTCGTGATTTGCTTATGTTTCGTGCAGTTATTTTGCAGAATTTCTTGTTTCTAACCATGGGTCCTAAGAAAGCAAGCGCAAAGGACAGTGATGAGTAAAAAAAGAGGATGATTTCCATTTAATTAAAGCAGGAAATCATTGTTAATCACAAACTAAGAGTGTAGCATTAAGAGTGTGGCATTAAGAGTGTAGCATTAACCCTTTCAGGGTCTGTGCCGTTGATCTACAGCTTTACGTTGAGGGTCCGAACCGTAGATCTACGCCATGAGTTCAGCTCACTCTGATAAGCTGTGATTGATAAATTTGGGCCTAG
Source organism: Cherax quadricarinatus (assembly GCF_038502225.1). Classification (NCBI taxonomy): domain Eukaryota; kingdom Metazoa; phylum Arthropoda; class Malacostraca; order Decapoda; family Parastacidae; genus Cherax; species Cherax quadricarinatus. The sequence continues at coordinate 11,077,941 of NC_091315.1, forward strand.
ATATGAGAGAATGCATTTATGTGGTATGTGTGCACCACATAAAACAAATCCTGCAGCACACAGTGCATAATGAGAGGGAAAAACTGAGACCATAATTTTTTATTAAAACAGCGAATTTGCAGTGATTTTTCGTGTGTTTTTTATAGTTGTATATGCTATTTCTTGATCTCACTTGATAGAATGGAAGACATATTACAGAAATAGAGACTATTTTGATTGGTTTTAGTACTGGAAATGGCTTGAAACTGAGCTCAAAGTAGTGGAAATGTTAAATTTTTGCCGAGTTTCAAGACTAAACAAATGACCTCACATGTCTAATACATGCCAGCTGGTGAGTCTAATATACGTTCACAAATGTGATGATATTATTTATACAGTTATTATAATAATGCATAACAGTAAATCTTCTATTTTTTGGTTTGAATAAAAATTCATTATGTGAATAAAAAATAAAAATGGAATTCATTTGTAAAGCCTGAAAACATAACTAATGAGCAGAGGAAATGTTAGTTTAATGCTAGGAATGCCTGCATTGTTTACCTTGGACCCTATTTTGAAATTGGAATACTTCGAACTTTGCATTAAATTGGCCAAATTACCAATTTCCGATCACTTTATTTTGTAGTTGAAACAGTTGACTTAGTGATTTCTTATGCTTAATCGATGGAATAGAAGTAATACTTGTGAAATAGCTAATAATTTTGTCAACTGGAATAATGTAATTGGCCTAAAATGGGAGTCAAAGTTGGCAAAATCACTGATGCGTAAATATTGCTGACACATCAAAATTCGCCTGAGCATAATTTCGTCAGTTTTCCATCAAATTTCGTACTTTTTGTTTTATTATCTTCAGAAAAAGATTCTCTACCATTTCATAAGAAAAATTAACAAAATTATTTTTTGAAAATTCTTGGACACTGGTGCACACTTTGAAATTTGGCCTCTGGACCCTGAAAGGGTTAAGCGTGTAGCATTACGTGTTAAGCATGTAGCATTAAGTGTGTAGCACTAAGAGTAGCAATTAAGCGATAGAAAAAGGACGAAATGTACTTCTGACAGCATACGCCGCTGTGCCCAGCATCTCTTCTCCCTCAACCTTCGCCAGCATCTCTTCTACAAGGTTAATGCTGTAGTATTATAAATGTATTAATAATAATAATAATAATAATAATAATAATAATAATAATAATAATAATAATTAATAATTATGATTATTATTATTATTATTATTATTATTATTATTATTATTATTATTATATTATTATTATTTTCCTTATGAAACTACATAGTGACCTAATGGAGTTTGCCTTACAAACACACTGTTTTCTGTTATAAAAGCATGGGAAGGTATCTAGTCGTGACCCAAGAAGCTCGACACCAACGTTCAAACGCCACTGCTTTCCCTCGGGCAAAATCTAAATAAGTTTGTCCTGTTTGCCGTTTCATGGAACATAAAGCTATTTGGTAACTAATAGGGAGCATGTCATATGCTTCTAAAATAGCTCTCTTTACTACATCATACTGGACATAAAACTCATATGGTAAGGAGGTGACACAAGACTGCGCCATTTCCATATAGAGATGTGTGCAGCAATGTGGCCCATTTGTCTTTGAGCCAGCCCATTGAACGTGCCTGATTCTCAAAAATTTCAAAGAATTCATATAAGTCTGTTTCGTTAAACTTAGGTACCATCAGAGCTGCTTTATGTAAGTCAAACCCGGTTACAGTGCTCTTCACGTCTCTTTCTTCCGGAACTCCCTTCTGCTTTGTTTTAAAACGAAACCTTTCACGCCTAAATTCTTCCTCGTTTAGATGTCTTCTAGCTTCGATTTGAGAGCTTTGTAATAGTAATATGCGTTCTATTCTCTCTAGTTGTTCGGACGTGAAATTCCCAAGAGGTAATGACACCGAGGGGAATTCGGGCGTCTTCTCCGGAAGTATTTTGGGACAAGCACCAGTCCTAAAATTATCCCCGTCATTTGACTGAGGGTTCGTTCCAACCACTGATACATGCTCCGGGGAAATGAACGGGGGAGAGCTTTGTGACTGGACTGAGTAGTAAGGCCTTGTAAACCCTGGTTCAACTTCATTATTTAAGGCAGTTCCCGTCCGTGGGATTTCTACTTCCTCGAACTGAGAAATAAAACTATCTTCCGAATCTAATTCTGGCATTGCTTGGGATTTTGGAAATAATCTATCCTTAATTAGGGACCTAAGAGTCTCTGCGCTATGGTATCTACAGTGGACCCCCGCATAGCGATATTAATCTGTGCAAGAGAGCTCATTGTTATGCGAAATTATCGTTATGCGAATGAATTTTCCCCATAAGAAATAATGGAAATCAAATTAATCCGTGCAAGACACCCCAAAGTATGAAAAAAAACCATTTTTACCACATGAAATATTAATTTTAATACACACAAACTGAAAAAGGCATGCACAATTACATGACACTTACTTTTATTGAAGATCTGGGGATGATTGATGGGATGGGAGGAGGAGAGAGTGTTAGTGTTTAGAAGGGGAATCCCCTTCCATTAAGACTTGAGGTGTCAAGTCCTTTTCTGGGGTTACTTCCCTTCTTCTTTTAATGCCACTAGGACCAGCTTCAGAGTCACTGGAGTTCTGTCGCACAACATATCTGTCCATAGTGGCCTGTACCTCTCGTTCCTTTATGACTTCCCTAAAGTGTTTCACAACATTGTCAGTGTAATAGTCACCAGCACGGCTTGCAATAGCTGTGTGAGGGTGATTTTCATCCATAAAGGTTTGCACTTTCAGCCACATTGCACAGATTTCCTTAATCTTTGTAGTAGGCAATTTCTTCAATTTCTCTCTCCCCTCCTTCGAACCAGTTTCCTCAGGTCTGGCCTCTTGCTGTTGAAGTTGATCTATCAGCTCATCAGTGGTTAGTTCTTCATTGTCCTCCTCCACCAACTCTTCCACATCATCCCCACTAACCTCCAACCCCAAGGACTTTCCCAATGCCATAATGGATTCCTCAACTGGCATAGGATTCTCAGGGTTAGCCTCAAACCCTTCAAAATCCCTTTTGTCTACACATTCTGGCCACAGTTTCTTCCAAGCAGAGTTCAAGGTCCTCTTAGTCACTCCCTCCCAAGCCTTACCTATAAGGTTTACACAATTGAGGATATTAAAGTGATCTCTCCAAAAGTCTCTTAGAGTCAGTTGAGTTTCTGAGGTCACTACAAAGCACCTTTCAAACAGAGCTTTTGTGTACAGTTTTTTTGAAGTTTGCAATAACCTGCTGGTCCATGGGCTGCAGGAGAGGAGTGGTATTAGGAGGCAAAAACTTCACCTTAATGAATTTCATGTCCCCATAAAGTCGCTCTGCCACGTCTGTAGGATGACCAGGGGCATTGTCTAACACCAGGAGGCACTTAAGTTCTAATTTCTTTTCAGTTAGGTAATCTTTCACATTGGGGCAAATGCATGGTGTAACCAGTCATAGAAAAAGTCCCTAGTGACCCATGCCTTACTGTTTGCCCTCCACAGCACACACAAATTAGCCTTGAGGACATTCTTTTGCCTGAACGGTCTGGGAGTTTCAGAGTGATCCACTAATAAAGGCTTCACTTAGCATTCACCAGTAGCATTGGAACACATCAACAGAGTAAGCCTGTCTTTCATAGGCTTATGTCCTGGGAGTGCCTTTTCCTCCTGAGTAATGTAGGTCCTGCTTGGCATTTTCTTCCAAAACAGGCCTGTTTCATCACAATTAAACACTTGTTCAGGTTTCAGTCCTTCACTGTCTATGTACTCCTTGAATTCCTGCACATATTTTTCAGCTGCTTTGTGGTCTGAACTGGCAGCCTCACCATGCCTTATCACACTATGTATGCCACTACGCTTCTTAAATCTCTCAAACCAACCTTTGCTGGCCTTAAGTTCACTCACATCATCACTAGTTGCAGGCATTTTTTTAATTAAATCCTCATGCAACTTCCTAGCCTTTTCACTTATGATCACTTGAGAGATGCTATCTCCAGCTATCTGTTTTTCATTTATCCACACCAATAAGAGTCTTTCAACATCTTCCATCACTTGCGATCTCTGTTTCAAAAACACAGTTAAACCTTTGGCAAGAACAGCTTCCTTGATTGCCTTTTTGTTGCCCACAATAGTAGCGATGGTTGATTGGGGTTTACTATACAACCTGGCCAGCTCGGAGACACACACTCCACTTTCATACTTATCAATGATCTCTTTCTTCATCTCTATAGTAATTCTCACCCTTATTCCTGTAGGGTTGGCACTAGAAGCTTTCTTGGGACCCATGATCACTTATTTTGCAGATAAAATCACCAGAAACACTGTAATAATACGAAATGTTCCGATTGTATGCTTGGATGTTACCGCGGAGGCTGGCTGGTAAACAATGCCACCGGCGGAACATGTGAGGCTGGCTAAGGGCGCACATTAGACACGTCTCGGACGAACAGCGTTGAGCGGGTTTTTTAGCGGTATGCGAGGCAAAATCTTAGCGATAAAATGTAGCGGTATGCAGATTTAACGTTATGTAAGGCCAACGGTATACGGGGGTCCACTGTATTATAAGGTATATCTAACTGTCTAGCTATTTGCCAACACGTCTGTAATTTTAAAGTGTCAAGAGTAGCCTCTGTTAATTCATCTAATAATGACTTAATTTCTGGATCCATTTTCTTAATTCTCGCAAGGGAGCTTAATTTTATTGCAAAACAAATATGTATTTCAGGGTAAGTAGCTCCCGGACGGACAACCCATATGTTACGACTTAATCTTCACCGTAACAATAGGGGCACAAATAACTCCATTTTTTTTTTTGTTAGTGTTTATTTTTTATTTTTTATTTTTATTTATTTAGAAATTTTAGCTTACATACAGAGGTACAAAAAAATACAGGTAAGAGCAGCATGCCAAAGCCACTTATATGCATAGCATTACGGGCTGGCTTAAAATTAACTTAAGATTAACTAAGCAATGATGAAATCAGTGATAAGACATTATTGTAAACAGATAACTATAAAGCACAAATGAGTATTACAAAGACAGGTCATATGGTTGCATGCATTGCTGTTCATTCAGTAGAATGGAGTATTCTGTTAGGTAGTGTATTTAAAAAAATAACAAAGTTAGATTGGGTCCTAGGTTTAACATTTATGTGATATAATTGTGAGTAACATTTTGGATATACAATTTATAAGGTTCAGTTATTCAGTATTTATTTGGTTTTGAGTGAGTAAGTGAACTTTGAGAAGAGACTTGAATTTATAAACAGGTAGTGTTTCTTTTATATTTACAGGTAATGAATTCCAGATTTTAGGACCTTTTATGTGCATTGAGTTTTTGCATAGCGTGAGATGGACACGAGGAACATCAAAGAATGATCTGTGCCTTGTGTTATGGTCATGTGTTCTGTTGAGGTTGGCAAGGAGATGTTTGAGGGGAGGGTTAATATCAGAGTTAAGTGTTCTATGTATGTAATAGGTGCAATAATAAGTATGGATGTTTTGTATGGTGAGTAGGTTGAGTGTTTTGAATATTGGTGGAGTGTGTTGCCTGTAGTGAGAATTTGTTATCATTCTAACTGCAGCCTTTTGTTGGGTAATTAGTGGTCTGAGATGGTTAATTGTTGTTGAGCCCCATGCACAAATTCCATAGGTGAGATAGGGGTAAATAAGAGAGTGATAAAGGGCCAGGAGGGCTGACTGTGGAACATAGTACCGTATCTTTGATAGTATGCCTACAGTCTTGGAAATTTTCTTAGAAATTTGTTGTATATGTGTATGAAATTTGAGTCTATTATCGAGGTGGATTCCTAAGAATTTTCCCTCTGTTAGCTTTGTGATAGGTGATCCGTTTATCGTTATGTTAAGAGGTACATCTGTAGCTCTGTTACCAAACTGAATGAAGTAGGTTTTGTCAATGTTTAGTGTAAGTTTGTTAGTCCTCATCCAGGTAGATATTTTCTGTAATTCGGTGTTTACAGTATTGGCTAGCGTGACTGGGCTCGGGTGAGAGAAGACGTATGTAGTGTCATCTGCAAAAAGTGTGGGTTTGAGTAATTGCGAAGCATTTGGTAGGTCATTTATGTATAGGAGAAAGAGAAGAGGGCCAAGGACACTTCCCTGTGGGACACCAACTGTAATTGGTTGTGCGGAAGAGCTTGCCCCATTTGCGTACACATATTGGCTTCTGTTGCTGAGGTAAGACTAGGTAGTTGAGGGAGTGCCCTCTAATACCATAGTGTGACAATTTTATGTGGAGCAAGTCATTGTCAACTGTATCAAAAGCTTTACGTAAGTCAATGAAGATCCCCAGTGGGACTTCTTTTTTCTCTATTGCAGTGTATATATGTTCTAGCATGTGTATAATAGCATCATTAGTATTTTTATTAGGCCTGAATCCAAATTGGCAGGGGTTGAGAATGTTTTGGGAGATGAGGTAGGAGTAGATTCGTTTATGAATTAATTTTTCGAAGATTTTTGAGAGAGGGTGTAAATTGGATATTGGCCTATAGTTATTCAACTCTGTTTGGTCTCCTTCTTTATGGATCGGGGTGACCCTTGCTATTTTGAGAACTGTAGGGAAGGTGGAGGGTTCAATGGATTTGTTAAAGAGTGTTGCAATGATTGGTGATAGTACTTGTGACGCTTTTTTGTATATAAAGAGTGGTAAGGTATTTAAATCTCCTGCCTTGTTTTTCAGTGCGTTGATAATAAGG
>NC_091315.1:11432268-11559833 GCF_038502225.1 Cherax quadricarinatus
TTTGTGAGCAATTTTATAAACTTGATTTAACTTCAGTTGTTTTACTCTGTCTTCAACATTCAGCATATCCAATTGTTGTAATTCATCCTGGCCTACATGTTCTCTTGGACCCAGGTCCAGGATGAATCTTACCATTTTGTTCTGGGTGATTTGCAGTCTATCTTTCAGTATTTTTTGTCAAGGCAGAGTACCATGAAGAACAAGCGTAGTCCATATGACATTGTATAAGGGCTAGACACAGGGTCCTGCGAGCCTCCCGAGGTAGACACTGTGCTTGTCTGTAGAGGAACTTCAGTCTGGCATTCGCTTCCCTTACTGCACTGTTCCTGATCAGTTCTTCTGACATGCATGGGTCAAAGGGGATTCCCAGAGAGTGATGTAGTGGAGGCAGAATCCATACATAGCTTTAAGAAGAGGTAAGATACAGGTCACGGAGCAGGAGGAGAGTGGACCAGCGAAGAGGCGGGTCCAGGAGCTGTGAGTCGACCCCTGCAACCACAAATAGATCAGTACACACAAGAGGAGAAGTCAAGTGTCTATAGATAAGTGCCTTTGACAACTGGTAACTGACACAGAATTCAATGTGTGTTATGGAAAAAAATATAAGAGTAGTGAAGCACCTGGAAAGGAGTGAATTCATAAACAACAACTAGCATGATTTTCGAGATGGTAAATCCTGTCTCAAATTTACTAAAGTTTTATGATAAGGTAACGAAAGTTAGGCAGGAGAGAGAAGGATGAATGGCCTGCATATTTTTGGATTGCAAGAAGGCGTTCGATACAGTACCCCCACAAGAGACGCACAAAAGCTAGAGGGGCAAGCAGGAATTACAAAGAAAGTACTACAGTGGATTGAACATTACTTAACAGGAAGGAAGCAACGAGTTACTGTCAGGGAGTTATCGGAATGGGCGAGTGTGACGACGGGTTCTACAAGAGTCAGTACTTGGACCGGTACTGTTTCTTGTGTATGTAAATAGCATGTGATGAATTGTTTTGAAAACTGACAACCTTCAACTTGTCGGTTTTCAAAACCATTCATCACAGCTGTCAGGCACTGCATCATCATGGGATCTTGATACAAAGAATTCTCCAAACTTGTCCAACCTTTGGACGAAGACCTACTTCGACTAGTGGATGGTACCACTATGACCCCACTGCCTCCTGCTTCGCCTCGCCTGACTACAGTATATAAACCACGTCTACGGCCCTACGTCTACAGCTAATTACTGTTCTCATCCAGGCAGCAGAGTGCGCAATTCCAAAGAAGTCCGCAGGACGCACTCACAAAAGAGACTGGTGGTTCTACAACGAAGAGGTGCTGGAGCAGAACCACCACATCAACTCTTTTAGGAAGCTATACAGGCGTAACCCTATGGCAGAGAACAGGAATACTCTGAGAGCCATTGTGCAGCATGCCCGCAGAGTCTCTCTGAGTAAACTGAGAAATGGCTGGAGTGGTGCTCAACATTCGGGCATCACACCACCTTATCTGAGATATGGGGCAAGCTCAACATAGCAACTGGCAAGAGCAAGCCGAGGCCACCAGCACACCCGAACCCATCCCAGGAAGCTGAGAAACTAGTGGAGCTTTTCACTTCCAGGGAAGCCTCCATTCAGCTCCCACAGGACATCCGGAATATACAGACGGATCTTCTGCCACAACGCCAGTTAACGATACAAGCTGCATGTGAGTCGGAAGATGTGACTGATGAGGACCTCACGGACTTGGAACTCCGACGTGCCATTAAGAATACAGGTGACACTGCCCCGGGCATCGATGGTGTTACGTACTCCATGATTGCACAGGCTGGGCAGAGTGGATGGGAGGCCATACTAGACGTCATTAACAAGTCGTGGAGGGCCGGGACACTCCCAGCAGCTTGGAAGAAGGCTACCATCGTACCAATTCCAAAGCCCAAGGACCCAGACAGTATGAGACCCATATCGCTGACCAGCTGCTTAGCCAAGACTTCTGAGAGGATGGTGTTAAACCGCCTCCTATGGAAACTTGGACCCCCTGATCATCACATATTTGGCTTCACCAAAGGAGTACAGCAGAGTACATAACCACCCTACTAAGCCAGATTGCTGATAGTAACAAAAAACCTAGTATCGTAGTCTACCTCGACCTTGAGAAGGCATTTGAGCTAGCCAGCCCCACAGCAATTCTAGCAATACTAGCTCGGAAGGGAATCAAAGGATGCCTCCTGGCCTGGATAGAGTCCTACCTTAGGGGCAGGCAGGCCTGTGTCAGCTTTCAGGGACACTACTCTTCCTTTAAAACCCTGGAAAACGGCACGCCACAAGGAGTTGTGCTCAGTCCTACCCTGTTTAACGTCCTTATGCAGGAACTTGTGAGCCTTCCCTTTCATAGTGGTGTGCAGCTCCTTAGCTATGCTGATGATCTTACACTCGTAGTGAATGGGAAAGGCAATTTGGAGTGACAGGCTCAGAGAGCTTTGGACCTAATTATGCAGTCTTGCAAGGAACTAGGCCTCAAGATCTCGGCCGAGAAATCTCTTGCAGTGATGTTCAAGGGACCAGATCCTGTGAATAGATTACGTATTCAGGATATAGAACTTGAGTGGACAGACTCCTACCTGTACTTGGGAATCTACATTGATAAAAAGCTGACCTTTCAGAAACAGGCCGAGTATGTCAGATCCCGTGCTCTACTCAGACTCGATGCCATGAGAGCCATGACGAGGCACCGTGCAGGGGCAAGCAAAGGTGTACTTTGCTTGTACTATATACAAGCTATACGCTCGCTCATTGACTACGGTGCACCGGCGTTAGCTCATCTCTTCCCACAGAGCAGGCAAAGGGTGGAGGTCATACAAAACCAGGCGACAAGAACTATGCTTGGGGCCCCCATCTGGACCAACACAGTATGTCTCAGATCTGAGGCCCAGCTTCCTTCCTTGGCTGACAGAGTAAGATACATAAACGCCTGCAAAGTAGCCATGATTCTGCACCGGCAGCAAGGTACCCCACTAAGGAGACGGATATTGACAACCATGACACAAGATCCCACACTCTTCACGGACTACTCCTGGATTCGTTCGTTTTGTGCTGCTGGGCGGAAGCTGCTGCCTATACAACTACTCCATGAGAAGAGTTGTGACCTTCCTGTTGCTGGGTATCATCCACCACCTCCCTGGCACCCAGATCTAGCCGATGTTTGCATCATGCAACTGCCCATCTCTAAGCATCTCTGCAGTCAAGACACCATCAGCAATCATGCTGAGACAAGCATGGCACTGGCAGAGGGAGGCACATGTGCAGTGTATTTCACAGATGGTTCTGTCGACCCTGGCAGGAAGAGAGCAGCAGTTGGACTGTACCACAATGGTCACACACAAGGCTGGCGACTCCCTGACCACTGCACGATCCTTCAAGCTGAGCTGGTGGCGATTCAGCAGGCATTGGCACATGCCCTACAGCATCGACTCCGACCTGTCATACATGTTGATTCCACCTCTGCAATCAATGCCCTCTCCCATCCTCAACCACAGGACTATGTTCACCTCATCACATCGATCCTGAGCATAATGACAGCCTTAGAAGTTCAGGGTAACAGATCGACATTGAACTGGATCCCCAGCCATGCTGGCATCTGGGGAAATGAGGCAGCAGATGATGCAGCCAAGGCAGCAACAGACTATCCACATGTTGGGATTACTATCCCCATCAGCCAACGACAGACCAAACTGGTGGCCGCCAGAGCCATGAAACTTATGGGGGAGGTCTTAGGTGATTCCCCATCTCAACAGTGGTACCGAGCAGCGACTCGGGGAGAACCCCCTCCATATGATAGAGGCTGGTCCAGAGCTCAGTGTACCGCCATCCACCGGCTTTGTTTGGGCTTTCCCACAGCCAAGATGATGGTAGACAAGGCTGAGGAGATGTGCCAGTACTGTCAGCACGTTGTCCAGCGCCCCTTAACACACTATCTTCTGGAGTGCAAAGTTACTGAGACACTCCGCAGGCAACTAGGAGTGATATTCCCTCCCGAAGAGGACCCAGAGATGACTGTGGCCACACTAGTGTACCATGGAGTCAATGAACCAGACAAGCTGTTGCCCGTGATAACGACATATCCTCCTCCTCGCTAGTGTCCACAGTTAGGAGTACATATGGTGTTGTCACTTATGAGATGCACCAGTTGAACTGACCAGAAGAGTGCTTGAGCAGCATACGTCACATCATTGTAGAAACCTTTCTCCCTCGGGAACCAGAGACGGGTCATTGCAAGATTGAGACCCGTGCCAGGACTACAGTCTTGGCGAACATTATACATACATACATACATACATACATACCTATGCTGTACATTATACAAGATTGATGGACTGAACACATCGACTCCAGGCTGAGTGACTGATTACCTCAAACTACTACTCTCCTTACACCTTTCTGCTTTGTATTGGACTGATGAAACCACTGTTTGGCGAAACGTTTCCTAAATAAAGATTCCTATGTTGCATAAGTGTCTCAACCTTCATATAAATAGCATAACAGAGGAAATCGAATCAAAGGTGTTCTTGTTCACAGATGATGTGAAACTAATAAGTCAGCTGTGCCTTTACTATATCCGTTCAGCTGCCTAACATGTCAGTTGTCAAGCTAATCATTCCTGCAGCACTGACAGGGTCGATTGTCTAATCGAGCTCTATAGACCAAGCTCAACATTGGTACCACCATTGGTGGTACAACAGACACAGTGCAAGTTATGGACTTTTTATGTCCTACAGCTAAGGAACCGCTCTGGTTTTCTAAATGACCCATTCAACACTAGAGTTACGGCATCGTCTGCTTCACCATGTTCGTTATACGAGCCCTGTGGAGGCGGGGTAGGTGACAAGACTAGCTGTGAGTTTGAGAATATTCATACCAGAGAACATCGCCGAACTTAAGCACCACTACATCGAAGAGATCAACAGTAGCTATCTGCTGCTCCACTACGGACGTGCCCAGCTTCTCCCTGCGAGTCCCGTGACAGTGGGGATTGTGGCTGGGACGGCCCCAACGAGGACTGTTGCTTCTGAAACGACCACCACCACCAGAAAGTCACAAGGACTGGGATTTGTCAAGGTGGCTGCGTGTCCGCTCCTCCTACTACCCGTTTCTCCTACTGATCTCTAGCAGAACACCTGGCAAGTTGAGATGTAGTGGCCACGTCAGTGCAGCTGCGACTATGAACATCCTACTGTGACCGTACCGAAAACACCGATTAAGACACGCGAAGCCCGATTGAGGCCACCAGGCAGGCTGCAGCCTCTGCTGCACTCCACGCCGACAACTACTGTGCCACTCCTTCGGGAGTCAGTCGTCGCGGCCAACCAGCTGCACCACAGAATGTCCACCGTTTCGGCGTTCCTCTGTGAGCCCTTGACGAGTCATCGCAGGATTAAAAACCCTGTGTCAGGACGAGGCGTGACAAATTTATACAGTCTTTGAATGACATTAGGGTTTTAGCGCTTTGAATTTAATAATAATAATAATAATAATAATAATAATTAATAATAATAATAATAATAATAATAATACAGAGTGTCGCACAGCAAAACTGAAAACCTTGCTGGTGCTATCGTGCAATATTTTACAATATTTTCCAAGGAATTTGAAGCGCCCTCCCCTTTCTCAGATCAACCCTGATTATCTAACTTAAGTAAAGGCATTTTTCTTGACGCCAGTAAGAAGCCCTTGATCCAAGGAATCAAACTTGATCTTCCTTCTCTTGGACTGCACTTGATTACCTCCCTATTTCTATAATTATTATGATTTTAAGGACTTGTCATAATGTTAAGATAAATGATGGAGACTACATTGTTCCAGTGTAACTGTTACACATGATGTTAAAATAATTGGAGAGACTACATTGTTCCAGTGTAACTGTTACACATGATGTTAAAATAATTGGAGAGACTACATTGTTCCAGTGTAACTGTTACACATGATGTTAAAATAATTAATTGGAGAGACTACATTGTTCCAGTGTAACTGTTACCTGTGAAGGCAAATCAGGTGATTTGGAATATTGGCATAAGTATTGCTACCTACATCCTCCAAGGGAGGTGTCTTAGTGCTGGAAGTGGTTCTTGATCAAAGGAATTAGAGCCACTGTCCTCTTAATCGAGTCGAAGCCTTAATGGTGAAGGGCTCTTAATCCGTGGACTTGGATCAAACCTGACCGCCTCCAAATACAAAGGCGTTGTATCCCCAATAGGTTTAGTTCTCTCCCATCAATATAATCAATAACTGAATCAAACTTGATTGTCTTCCATTCCTCAGGCGCTGTATGACCCCTTACGGGTCATACAGCGCCTTAGCAATAATAATAATAATAAAGCGTGGACTAGGGGTGAAGTAAGTGTGTCATAGACCTCCAGTAATCTTTTCTTATCTTCCTTATCTATCGTCTAGAATAGTGTTGCCTTATCTATTACGTGTATCACGGCAAGTGATTATTTGGTGCAGTCCATTGATATACTGTGTAGAGGTCAAGATGACTGCCTCAGGCAAGGCTCATTAAGTTCATCATTTTAATGCAGTACCAGCAGAACCATATGTATTGGGTACACAAACCTTTGTGTGTGTGTGTGTGTGTACTCACCTAATTGTACTCACCTAATTGTGGTTGCAGGGGTCGACACTCAGCTCCTGGTCCCGCCTCTTCACTGATCGCTACTGGATCCTCTCTCTGCTTCCTGAGCTTTGTCATACCTCTTCTTAAAACTATGTATGGTTCCTGCCTCCACTACTTCACTTGCTAGGCTATTCCACTTGCTGACAACTCTATGACTGAAGAAATACTTCCTAACGTCCCTGTGACTCGTCTGAGTCTTCAGCTTCCAGTTGTGACCCCTTGTCCCTGTGTCCCCTCTCTGGAACATCCTATCTCTGTCCACCTTGTCTATTCCCCGCAGTATCTTGTATGTCGTTATCATGTCTCCTCTGACCCTTCTGTCCTCCAGTGTCGTCAGTCCGATTTCCCTTAACCTTTCCTCGTACAACATTCCCTTGAGCTCTGGGACTAGCCTTGTTGCAAACCTTTGTACTTTCTCTAACTTCTTGACGTGCTTGACCAGGTGTGGGTTCCAGACTGGTGCTGCATACTCCAGTATGGGCCTAACATACACAGTGTACAGTGTCTTGAACGATTCCTTATTAAGGTATCGGAACGCTATTCTCAGGTTTGCCAGGCGCCCGTATGCTGCAGCGGTTATTTGGTTGATGTGTGCCTCCGGTGATGTGCTCGGTGTTATGGTCACCCCAAGGTCTTTCTCCCTGAGTGAGGTCTGTAGTCTTTGTCCACCTAGCCTATACTCTGTCTGCGGTCTTCTTTGCCCCTCCCCAATCTTCATGACTTTGCATTTGGCTGGATTGAATTCGAGAAGCCAGTTGCTGGACCACATGTCCAGCCTGTCCAGGTCTCTTTGCAGTCCTGCCTCATCCTCGTCCGATTTAATTCTTCTCATCAACTTCACGTCATCTGCAAACAGGGACACTTCAGAGTTTATTCCTTCCATCATGTCGTTCACATATATCAAAAATAGCACTGGTCCTAGAACTGACCCCTGTGGGACCCCGCTCGTAACAGGCGCCCACTGTGATACCTCTTCACGTACCATGACTCGTTGCTGCCTCCCTGTCAGGTATTCCCTTAACCATTGCAGTGCCCTCCCTTTTACGTGCACCTGATCCTTCAGCTTCTGCACTAATCTCTTGTGGGGAACTGTGTCAAAGGCCTTCCTGCAGTCTAGGAAAACGCAATCTACCCACCCCTCTCTCTCGTGTCTTACTTCTGTTACCTTGTCATAAAACTCCAGGAGGTTTGTGATACAAGATTTGCCTTCCATGAACCCATGCTGGTTTTCATTTATAATCTTGTTCCTTTCCAGGTGTTCGACCACTCTCCTCCTGATAATCTTCTCCATGACTTTGCACACAATACATGTCAGAGACACAGGTCTGTAGTTTAGTGCCTCGTTTCTGTTTCCTTTCTTAAATATGGGGACTACATTAGCTGTCTTCCATTTCTCAGGTAGTTGCCCAGTTTCAAGGGATGTGTTGAAGATTGTGGTTAGAGGCACGCACAGCATCTCTGCTCCTTCTCTAAGGACCCATGGGGAGATGTCCGGTCCCATCGCCTTTGAGGTGTCAAGGTCACTTAAGAGCTTCTTCACCTCCTCCTCAGTTGTTCGTATGTCATCCAACACTTGTTGGTATATTCCCTCTTGATGTTCCCTTCTGTGCTGTCTTCCCACAGCCCTTCCTGTCTCTACTGTAAAAACTTCCTTAAATCTCCTGTTCAGCTCCTCACATACCTCCTGATCATTTCTTGTGAGTTCTCCACCTTCTGTCCTTAATCTGATCACCTGGTCTTTGACTGTTGTCTTCCTCCTGATGTGGCTATACAACAGTTTCGGGTCAGTCTTGATTCTCGATGCTATGTCATTTTCATACTGTCGCTGGGCCTCCCTCCTTACCTGTGCGTACTCATTCCTGGCTCTGCGACTGATCTCCCTATTTTCGTGTGCTCTCTGCCTTCTGTACTTTTTCCATTCTCTATTGCATTTTGCTTTTGCCTCCTTACACCGTCGGGTAAACCAGGGGCTCGTTCTGGTCTTCCCGTTGTTACCTTGGGAATAAACCTTTCCACTGCCTCCTTGCATTTTGTTGTTACATATTCCATCATTTCATTTACTGGCTTTCCTGCCAGTTCTCTGTCCCACTGGACCTCCCGCAGGAAGTTCTTCAACCCTATGTAGTCCCCTCTTTTATAGTCAGGCTTTTCCCATTCAACTCCTGTTATTCTCTCCACTTGCAGCTCTACTATGTATTCAAAGCACAGAACCACGTGGTCGCTAGCTCCTAGGGGACTCTCATACTTGATGTCCTCAATATCTGAGCTGCCCAGGGTGAACACAAGGTCCAATCTTGCTGGTTCATCCTCCCCTCTCACTCTGGTAGTGTCCTTAACATGTTGGTGCATGAGGTTTTCCAGCACCACGTCCATCATCCTGGCTCTCCATGTTTCGGGACCCCCATGTGGCTCCAGGTTTTCCCAGTCAATCTCCCTGTGGTTGAAATCCCCCATAACCAGCAACTTTGCTCTGCTGGAGTGAGCTCTTCTTGCCACCTCAGCAAGTGTGTCCACCATTGCCCTGTTGCTCTCTTCATATTCCTCTCTTGGCCTCCTGCAGTTCTGTGGTGGATTATACATCACTGCAATGACCACTTTGTGTTCCCCCGACTGAAGTGTACCTGCTATGTAGTCTCTTTCTCCCGTCTCATCTATTCCTTCCATTTTCTCGAATTTCCATCTGTTTTTTACGAGCAGAGCAACCCCACCTCCCCCCCTGCCCCTTCTATCTTTCCTCATGATCTGGTATCCTGGTGGGAAGATTGCATCTGTTATTGTCTCCATGAGTTTTGTTTCTGTAACTGCTATGATGTCTGGGGACTTCTCATTGATTCTTTCTTGCCATTCCTCATGTTTATTCGTTAATCCATCTGCATTTGTGTACCAAACCTTCAACTTCTGTTCTAATACTGTAACTGTGGTGCGGGGGGTGGAAACAGAGGGATCGGTGTGTGATGGTTGGTTTGGATTGTTCAGTTGCCTTGGGGGTGTCGTGGCTGGAGTCCTTCTGCAGGTGTTTCTGGGGGGTGCGCTTGTCCTTCCATTTGATACTGGGTTATTCTGCTCTCCTTTTTCATTTCCTCCCATTTCTCCTTTCGTTTTTGAACTCTCTCTTTCATTGTCTTCCTTTCGTCCTGTGTTCTGTCTCGGTCGAGGTACACACTCTGGAACTCCTGCTTGCCTCTCAGCCATGCTTTCTCCTGCAGGATCATGGTTCGGGTTGATTCTGCCTTGAAAATTACTTTGAGAGGCCGATTCCTTTTCTTTGTGAACCACCCAATTCTCCGAAAATTTGCCACCTGGGTCATGTCCCCCTCGCCTATCACCTACATGATGTCTTCAATCGATTTTTTCTCCTCCTGCTTTCTTTCATCATAAGTTTCCCCTTTAGCTTCGTCTAGCCCATAGACAAACACGGATCTCTCCCTTTCCACCTCCCACTGTGACTCCCATTGCATCCTCTGATGTGTTTTAGTTCCTTCCCGTGGAGTGTTCCTTCCTTCAGTCCCTTCCCTCGTTATGGCCCCTATGCTTCTTGGTTTATCCTTCCTGCTCACCTGCTCCTGGCCCCCACAGGTATCTGGTAAGGTCCTTGCACATGTCCTAGTTCCTTCGATGTCTTCCAACCTCTCTTTCTGTCCTAGAGTGCTCCCTGTCTTTGTTTTGGCCCCATGTGGGTTTGACAGGACCTCTGCATACAGTTTAGTTTCCATGCTTCCTTCAGACCTGTTGTCTGTGTTCGATGTAGCCATTGCCGATGCTACTTCTGTAATATCTTTGTCTCTGTGCTGTTTCAGATGTCTCAGCTCCTCTTCTAATCTCTCCATCTTGATTTCTGCTTCTGTGGCCTGTTGCTTCCACCTTCTGCATTCTGCTGCTAACCTCTCTTCCATCTTCCTTTCCAGCTCATCTAGTCTCCTTCCCCAGTCTTCCTCCCTTTTTTTGAGCTCTATCTCCCATTCCTCCCTCTCAGATTCGTCCTTGGAACCCCTTGTCCTCATCCTGGTTAGGGGGAGGGGAATAGATGGTTAGGAGAGGGGATGGATGGTTGTGGGGGAGGGGGAGGATGGTTATTGGAGGGGTAGAGATAGTTGGGGGAGGGAGTTAGATGGTTTGGGGGAGAGAGGGGATGGATGGTTATGGGGGAGGGGGAGGATGGTTATTGGAGGGAGGGAGGTTGTTGGGCGGGGGTTAGACGGTTTGGGGAGGGGTTAGGTGGTTTGGGGGAGGGGTAGGTGGCTAAGGTGAGGTGGTTAGGGAAGGGGTGGTACGTGTTTGTGTCTAGTGTTTGTGTCAAGTGGTGGAGGGTGTGGGTGTGTGTGTGTGTGGTGTGTGTGTGGTGTGTGTGTGTGTGTGGTGTGTGTGTGGTGTGTGTGTGTGTGGTGTGTATGTGTGTGTGTGTGTATGTGTGTATGTGTGTGTGTGTATGTGTGTGTGTGTGTGTGTATGTGTGTGTGTATGTGTGTGTGTGTGTGTGTGTGTATGTGTGTGTGTGTGTGTGTGTGTGCATGTGTGTGTGTGTGTGTGCGTGTGTGTGTGTGTGTGTGTGGTGTGTGCATGTGTGTGTGGTGTGTGTGTGGTGTGTGTGTGTGTGTGTGTATGTGTGTGTGTATGTGTGTGTGTGTGTTTGTGTTTGTGTGTGTGTGTGTGTTTACGTATGTGTGTATGTGTGTGTGTGTGTATGTGTATGTGTGTGTGTGTTTGTGTGTGTGTGTGTGTGTGTGTGTGTGAGTGTCTACCCTTGTGTGTGTGTGCTTGTGTGTGAGGGAGGGAGGGTTAGGGGGGGTGGTGTGGTTGAAAGATCCGTCGTGTAGGCACAAATTTAGTCTCATTTATCTTTCCCAATTATGCTACTCTCTCTACTTATTGCCCTTTCTGGATTTACGTGTTAATTGTTGCTGGTTATTATCATTTTCCTTGTTCACATTGAGAGAGGACTTCCTAGCTTCCTAAGTATTCTTACTGCTAATAACTACCGGTAGTAACACTACCTGTGTACATGTGTGTGTGTGTGTGTGTGTGTGTGAGTGTGTGTGTGTGTGTGTGAGTGTGTGTGTGTGTGTGTGTGTGTGTGTGTGTGTGTGTGTGAGTGTGTCTTGTGCGGTGTAATTACTGGCCGCAACTTCTTGTGACCTGACACAACCCTCCTGGGACCTACCCTAGCACGGTCTTACAATGTTGCCCTTAAAAGCTTGTCCCACCTACCTTCCCACACTCGTCAACCCTATATTCTCTATGTCTATGCTATTTCTATTCTAATTCTGGTAATAGCTTGCAGGAGTGAGTGACCAGTATCAAACAGTATGCAAGGCCAGCCAGGGCCGTCAACATGCAAACCACAACTAGGCGAATAAACTTGCGGTGACAGTTGCCAGCTGCTGATGACGAAGTAGTACGTAGGCCTTAAATCCCTATTTTGGAGATCCTTCACCCGTGATGATTATAACCATATATTCTCGTACATCCCGCTTCCTCACTTCACTCTTCACTGATGATAGTATACACTTCACATTATATACACTTCACTTCATATGTATAATGGCACACAACTTGTCGTGACGTCACTTCATCAGGCCTACCGCTACCAATGTGGCAACAGCGCCTAAGACCCCCAACGGTTTGCGCTTTGAAATATTATGATTTCAGCTTTCCTCTCACTTTATTTAACTAATAACTTTAATTATCACTCGTAGTATTGTTCACTGACGTTCCACTACCACTGATTACTTCTAGCTGATATTACGTGTCTTTCAAGGCTAAGGTTCTCGGAGCCTTGTTACCCACGTCTTCACCCCACGGACCCACGCGTCTGTATCCACGCGTCTGTGTGTGTGTGTGTGTGTGTGTGTGTGTGTGTGTGTGTGTGTGTGTGTGTGTTTATCTAGTTGTACCTTCCTATTTGTGTTTGCAGGGGTTAAGGCGGTGCTCCTCACCCCACCTCTTGTGCGTATTCACCTATTTCTACCTGCAAGGTTCGAGTCTCAGCTCCAGGCCCTGCCGCTTGCTACATACTTGCCTAGTCTGAATCCTCTTCTCTAACAGTCACTCTTTTTCTCCTTGTAAGATACTCTTTAATTTACTATAAGACATGTGTGTGTGTGTGGTGTGTGTGTGTGTGTGTGTGCGAGCGCGTGCACACTAGTGTGTGCGTGTACTTACCTATCTTTTATGTGGCTACCAAAGCAATGATTTTTACCCCTTTGTTAAAGTTTGCTTCGGGCGATTATGGAGTAGTCATTTTTACTGGGTTCTCCCACCAACTGAAGCACCTAGGTAGACTACAGCACCCAGAGTCCGTCTGGTGGACCATCTGGTGGCGCACATGAAGATTTGGTGGGGTAGAACTTGTGTGGAGGTCACGAGCGGAGCCTGGAGTTTACCTGGAGAGGGTTTCGGGGATCAACGTCCCCGCGGCCCGGTATGAGACTAGGCCTCATGGTGGATCAGGGTCTGATCAACCAGGCTGTTACTGCTGGCCGCACGCAAGGTGACGTACGAACCACAGCCCGGTTGGTCAGGTACTGACTTTAGGTGCCTGTCTTGTGCCTTCTTGTAAACAGCCAGGGGACTATTAGTAATCCCCCTTATGTATGCTGGGAGGCAATTGAACAGTCTTGGGCCTGGACACTTATTGTGTTGTCTCTCAATGTACTCTTGGTGCCCCTGCTTTTCATGGGGGGAATATTACATCTCCTGCCGAGTCTTTTGCTTTCATAGGGACTGATTTTCGTGTGCAGGTTTGGCGCACAACTCTCAGCATTCTTGCTGGTTTGCCTTTACCCGTTACCAGCCAAATCCCAAACCTCTGTTAATTATTATTATTATTATTATTTTAATTTAGGGGGCTATGGGGCCTAGTGTAATTTTGGGGAGGAATTTAGCTCCTTAGTACTGCCTCTGCTGATATGTATGTTAATCGATTCAGTGACTCAGAGGTGGATGGTCAGTGTCTTCATGTCAGTGAACTGAAGGACAATTCTCCCTACTGCTTAGAAGCCGTCGGGAGTGAATTCAAGATCAAAGTGCCACTGTAACCTGGGATCTGTCTCCAACCGTACTACTAATTAATAAATCTCAATCGGCAGTTAGAGATCTTGTGGCTTAACATCCCCAAGATCTCTAAGGATAATCTGGTGATAAGATGGCTGGACCTAGGCAGGCCTGTGCCCACTTGTAGCTTGGTGAGATGGTGGGGAACGTTATTTGCACAGGTTATTTGAACGACAAGGAATAGGACATTTGGCCTCTGAATCCTGGAGTAGTTGTGGTTTAGAGGATTGAGGAAAGCGGGTGTTGGTCTGGTGAGCACAAATTCACTGGTCCTTCCGTTTGACCAATCGAACCTTTTTCTCTACTTTGATCCTGGTTAAAGAACATGTTCCCTTCCCAGTACATTGCTTCAAGTAACAGAAGTTTGACATTTACAGAACCAAGTATAAGGCAACCCAAAACACTTGATATTGAATGTGGCATCGACTTCGACACTTCCCACTCCTGTACTGGTGTGTTAGTGTGACAGCTCAAGGCACTCCCACTAAGCTAATGACAGGTCGTATGAGGAACACAAGAAAGAGTGGCTTTGCTGCGTGATGTGTGTGTATATATAGAAAAGATGGGTTTTCTTTGAGGCCAGCAGGAGGACATTACTCCATCCTGGCCGATCTTATGTGGATGTTGCTTCTATCTACAGGGCCCTAGCTAACTGTGGGGTCTACTTTACTGAGACAGTCCGAGATTCGTCTTCCTCAGTCTTCAGGTACCTTGTCATTGGCCCCTCCACCTCGGCTACCATCGGTCCTGCCTGTCTAAGTGGCCTGGAGTTTGTTGGAGGTTCTCTTGAGAAGATAGCTTTCTGGGGGATGCATCTGCCAGGGATGGCCTGGTGGAAGCACAGGGTGAGAGGTATGAGTGTCCTGCTTCCTTCAAGAGTCACCTTCCTTTCACTGAAAACGAACCTTCACTATCACCCTCTGCTGGAATTAACTCCTCCAGGCACTCAGTCAGGGAAGCCTGCATGTTTCACCCTCGAAAACTACTAATCTCGCAGCTGGTGGTCCGTCTCTCTCTTAAGTCGTCATCTGTGCCTGGCTATAAGGTCTATAAACAGGACACATGCAAAAAAGACTCAGGACACACTCAGAAGTGCCGTTCCCCTGCCTCTTGCAGAGGCAGCATATCAGATTCAGGTGGTACACGTTGTTAGATTGTCACGGCTGTGGTGACCTGAACAGTGTTTGCGTATAGCACAGATATCCAAGGACACCTAAAATTGGGTGATACTACTATAGTCATCCAAGAAAGTGACCTGCACAGACCAAAATGCTTAGGAACCTCCCTTATAGCAATCTCTCACACTATCACACAAAAGCTGGGTACCTTCAGCGTCTCATATTTACCAATAAATTGTTATCAAGCTTACATGTTTCCTTACCCTATTTGCCTGACCTCACTTTATTAAGATGTTTCTGTCTTAGTCCTGAAGAAGCCACATGTGGCAAAACGTTTCCTTTAATAATGTCATAATGGTACGCATGTTCTTCCACATCCAGTGTCCAGTGCGGTCTATGAGTCCTCTTTCCTAAGATTTGGCCCACAACAGTACATTACCTCCTATGTACCTATTGCTGGGAAGTGGCCTTCAAGACAGCTAAGATGATCTTCATTGCCAAACCTAACAAGGACAACCACATCCCCGAGAACTACAGATCCATCTCCCTACTCGAAGTCACAGGCAAAGTCTTCAAAAGAATAATCTCCAACAGACTAAATTACTACATGGAGTTCAACCACCTATTCTCTGAAAGGCGGTTCGGCTTCAGGTCCCACCGCAGCACTCAGCATGCCATAAACATCATCTTTGATGCCGTGGCCAGCCTGAAGAAGCAAGGGAACCTGGCCCTTATCGCCACCAGGGACGTGCACAAGGCCTTTGATAGCCTTTGGCATGACGGTCTCATTTACAAACTCTTAGACCTCCCTGATCGCAACTGGACCTTCCTCAGGCTCATCTACAACTTCTTAACAGGAAGAAGAATCATCCCCACCTTCCATGAAATGGAATCAAATCCCTTCACACAAACAGCAGAAGTACCCCAAGGCTCTTGCCTCAGCCCTATCCTCTTCAACATATACGTCAGCGACCTCCCCCAACCTGAACATACCGACACCATCATCACTCAAATTGCAGACGATGTCATCCATGTTGTCTCCTCCACCCCTACAGCTGGTGCAAATGAACATAGGAGAGCAATTGAGAAAATGAATGAAGAACTAAATAGAACAGCCATGTGGGAGAAGAAATGGAGAATCACAACCAACCCAGACAAAGTCCTCATCAGCACCATTGGATGCTTGCCATCAACCATAGAAGACAAAGGGGGCATCTCCATCAGGGGCACCCGAATTGCTATTAGGAATCCAAACAAGATCCTAGGATACGAGATCGACAGATTACTCAACTCTACATCCCACGCAACCAAAAAAGTAAACCTAGCTAAAGCCCACCTTGGCCAACTTTATCGATTCAAAGCAGCTCCTCCACACATCAAACTACACCTGTACAAGATGATCAGACCTCTGCTGGAATACCCCTGTGCACCCTTGTCGCTCACAACCAAAACCAACATGCTAAAACTCTAAAGAGTCCAAAACAAAGCCCTCCGCTTCATCACTGGCACCAGACTCAGAGACAGAATCAGGACCAAGGACCTTCACATACAGCAGAAAATCCCTGCAATCAATGTCCGGTTAGATAAACTCATGAAGAGACAACTATATGACATGCAGGAACTCTATGTGCCTGACAGAGAGAACCCCCCCAACCAGTGAACACGACCGACTATACCATTACCACCCCTCCCCACAGAGCCCAAAGAATGACCCTCCAACAAAGAGTTCGATGCTTCATCCACAAGAACTTCCCTCGACCGAAAATCTTAAGCGACCTCCCTGCAGAAGAATGGATACCACCGGAACCATTCTACGTCCAGTAACACGGACTAACGCTCCCCATCTCCGGGTGACCCACTTCTATCAATCAACACCTCACAACTAACCTTGTTGCACTACAACTACCTTCCAGCAGGACACCACCTCAGCCACTGCTTAGCCAGCCAACCCCAGGTGAGCAACCAACCACCATCAAATGACCTGCAACTTCCGCCTGCAGCTACGGCCTTCTGACCAACCTCTGGAAAAAAAAAATTGCACGCAGTATGCATCCTTCCAATTCAGTGGCGCACTGGTATAACAACAATATAGCAGTGTGCAATTGATGGGCAGGAAGCATATCCCAACTCATAAAACCAACCTCTCAATAAATTACTCAATATGCACACACGCATATTCAAAATACAACAAAGCGGATAGGCCACTACCCTTTTACAACCCCACCTACCCCTCCTCCCCCCTAACCTTTCCTACATTCCATCCTTACCCATCCTTCCTCCCTCCCATCTTACCAAAGCTCTGGTCAGAACCTCGAACCTATTGCTATGTGAAGAAGGGCATATTGAGAGGCTTGTACATCTCGGCATCCCTCCCCCCTCCAAATGCCTAAATGTCAAATGTGTTAATACTGAGTTACAGGGTGGCATGGTAAAATAAACATAATTAACTCTTGTTCTAACCTTATAATATGTCGTATAAATCAGGACAGATGTATAATTTAGATACGTCCAAGTTTAGATTTTATTAAAAAATAATAATTACGAAGGACCATTAATTAAGGAAGCTGTGATAGAAAGAACTTGTAAGCTCTGGCAGATCTTGTAGCGGCAGTATAGTGAGTTAATGATATGGTGGCGTATCAGTAGCTGATACAAATTCTAATGCACACTTCATAACGGTAGGGATGGTGGACGGTGTAGCAGATGGAGGGTGGCCAGCCACCCTAGCCCGTGGACTGCACGATGCCTGGGACACGAGGCTTTTCACAGATCTGGTTATTACAACTCGAGACGAGATCATACACGCTCATAAAGTCATCCTAGCAGCTGCATCTCCCTATTTTAAGTAAGTTTTAATTTGCCAGTTTTATTAAACAGATTGTTTTCCATGAAATAACTAGAGAATGCCTCTTCTGATCAGCTTCAAACCCTAAATGCTGGTGTATCTATTTTGCTAAAAAAAATTTGCTTGATTGTGGACTGTGTAGTTGTCAGTTTGCCATTTTTATGGAAATTGGGGAAAAAATTATACTGATTTTCAAATATTATTTTGTGAATTCTTCTGATCAGCTTCAAACCTTCAACACCAATAACTTGAGAATACAGCTTCTGATCAGCTTCAAACTTGAGGTACTGATACATTTGGGATACCTGGAGAGGGTTCCGGGGGTCAACGCCCCCGTGGCCCAGTCTGTGACCAGACCTCATGGTGGATCAGGGCCTGATCAACCAGGCTGTTACTGTTGACCGCACACAACCCGATGTATGACCCACAGCCCGGCTGGTCAGGTACTGACTTTAGGTGCTTGTCCAGTGCCTGCTTGAAGACAGCCAGGGGTTTATTGGTGATCCCCCTTATGTATGCTGGGAGGCAGTTGAACAGTCTTGGGCCCCTCACACTTATTATGTTGTCTCTTATCATGCTAGTGGCACCCCTGCTTTTCATTGGGTGGATGTTGCGTTGTCTGCCGAGTCTTATGCTTTCATAGGGAGTGATTTTCATATGCAAGTTTGGTACTAGTCCCTCTAGGATTTTCCAAGTGTATATAATCAGGCCTCTCTCCCGCCTGCGTTCTAGGGAGTACAGGTTTAGGAACTTCAAGCGTTCCCAGTAATTTAGGTGTTTTATCACAGTTATGTGCGCCATGAAGGTTCTCTGTACATTTTCTAGGTCAGCAATTTCACCTGCCTTGAAAGGGGCTGTTAGTGTGCAGCAAAATTCCAGCCTAGATAGAACAAGCGACCTGAATAGTGTCAGGATATTGTCAGATATTGGCATCTGTGAAATAACTAAAGAATGAATCTTCTGGTTGGTTTTAAACTTACAAAGCTGGTGTATTTTATTCAGTGGGTGGTTCATATTAGTGTTGGGCAGTGTAGGTGCCAGTTTGCCATATTGTTTGAAGAAATTGGGATACAGAATTAGTTCCCATGTGATAACTTGTGAATGCCTCTTGATTGCCTTCAAATCTTCATTGCTGACATTTAACTGCATTAGAAGCTTATGCAACACTCTGTTCTATTCCTTCTGTGAACATTGAGGTAGAAAGGCTGAGTTTATGGGATACGGGGATACTAATGTTAGTAATATTACTATTAGCACCTGTATAGATCCATTGTGGGGCTTTCTCACATTTGAATTGACAAGGCCGTAAGTCCTCGGCAAGACTTAGACAGTGTGTCAACCAACAGTGCATATGCATAGCATGACGTCTCTACTGTGTGATTATGGCATACCCAATTCTTAAAGTTGGTGCCCGCAAACCAACGATTCACATACCAATATGTAAACAAGGCCCCGCCCACAGGATGGGTACGGGGTGCATAATAAACATTAAATTTACACTAAACAAGGCCTCACAAAGAACTACACAGGTGCCAGTACTGGCACCTTTCTCAGATTGGGCAGGTACCAGAACACATTTAGTTTGTTTAGTATATTTCGTAATGAATGCAATATAAGGAAAGAAGGAAACATTCGTCACCACTCATTCGATAGTTGTCCTGTCAGAATTTTTCAGATATCGCATTTTAAGTGATGCTGAACTACACTCCTTTGGAGTGCAGACACTATTTTTTTTGCTTCCATGACTCAAATCCGATTAACTAGTTATATCATGAGTTTTTACCTTGCTCACTAACAACAAAAATCCTAAAATCTTGCTGAATTCTTAAGTGTCTCCCACTCCAGTCCATACCTCCTTCACCCCCAATTGTAAGACAAATCGAGGGTAAATGCCTCCGAAACAGTAGGCATCCTCTCCAAGATATGTTACTGTGTACCTGGTAGGCAATGCTCTCGCCTCACACTGAATGTCCGTGGTTCGATTCCCAGCCGGGTGGCAACATTGGGTATATTTCCTTACACTTACTGTCCCTGTTCACCTAGCAGTGAGTACCTGGGTGTTAGTTTACTGGTGTGGGTCGCATCCTGCGGGACAAGTCTGAAGGACACCAATGAAAATAAAACAGAATCTTATCTTATCTTACCACTCTAATGCACCTTTACCTGATATTCTACGTCAAATCATCTAAAACCAGTAATAACTGAACAGAACCTGCTACAGTGCTAATTGAACAGTTACTCATACCAGTATCAGACAACATAATCCAGTTTTCCTGGTACATTATTGATTTTTATTCCATTATGTTTAATTTCCTTGGTACATTATTGATTTTTATTCCATTATGTTTAATTTCCTTGGTACATTATTGATTTTTATTCCATTATGTTTAATTTCCTTGGTACATTATTGATTTTTATTCATTTATATTAAATTTCCTTGGAACACTATTGAATTCTTTATTTTTATTCCATTATTTTTAAGGTTTCTAGTATATTAATGATTTTTGTTCCTAACCTTTTTAAATTTTGAAGGATGACAAGCTGAAGAAGTTTTTGTAGATATGACTTTCTTTCAAACATTTCGCTGTCAATTGCAGCATTTCTTATTTTTGCAGAATATCCTGTCTAATATGTTGTGTTGTACCAAGTAGGATACGACGGCTTAAGTTTCCTTGTGTAGAGGCAGGCGTCGCTTTACAGCACTTCGCTAGTGCACCAGTATTCAATTATATCCATTCTTCATTTATTCAGATTTCTTACAATAAATATAATCACCACTCACTATAAGCTAAGGATGAAAATATTTTAAGTTGAGTAATGCGCATACTGTATATGCAGTTTTTAGGGATAACTATTGCTCACTTAATATATAATAGTATAAATATTTTATCAAACTTTTATATGCATTTGGAGGTTCTAGGCTACCTCTTTACAGCGGTAGCCTGGAACATAACAAGCTGTATAAACGAGGCCTGCCTGTACTATACCTTTGATATACCTCTGATGAGTTTTGAGAGTCTTACTACTCCTGGGTCGCGGTCATGGACCAGGCTCATCTGGTGCTAGCCTAGTCAACCAGGCTGTTGCTGCTGATGGCCCACTGCCCCACATGTCCATCACAGCCCGGGTTATCTGCCACCATGTACGATATCCTGGCTTATATTTTTCTCTGTATGTAGGATATCCTGGCTATTATGTTTCTTTGTATGTAGGATATCCTGGCTTATATGTTTCCTTGTACTGTGTAGGATATCCTGGCTTATATGTTTCCTTGTACTATGTAGGATATTCTGGCTTGTATGTTTCCTTGTACTGTGTAGGATATCCACCGGGCCACCAGGCCCGGTGGCCTGGTGGCCAAAGCTCCCGCATCACACACGGAGGGCCCGGGTTCGATTCCCGGCGGGTGGAAACAATTCGACACGTTTCCTTACACCTATTGTCCTGTTCACCTAGCAGCAAATAGGTACCTGGGTGTTAGTCGACTGGTGTGGGTCGCATCCTGGGGGACAAGATTAAGGACCCCAATGGAAATAAGTTAGACAGTCCTTGATGACGCACTGACTTTCTTGGGTTATCCTGGGTGGCTAACCCTCCGGGGTTAAAAATCCGAACGAAATTTTATCTTATCTTACTGTGTAGGATATCCTGGCTTATATGTTTCCTTGTACTGTGTAGGATATCCTGGCTTATATGTTTCCTTGAACTGTGTAGGATATCCTGGCTTATGTATTTCCTTGTACTTTGAAGGATAGCCTGGCTTATGTGTCTTATGTTTCCTTGTACTGTGTAGGATATCCTGGCTTATATGTTTCCTTGTACTGTGTAGGATATCCTGGCTTATATGTTTCCTTGTACTGTGTAGGATATCCTGGCTTATATGTTTCCTTGTACTGTGTAGGATATCCTGGCTTATATGTTTCCTTGTACTATGTAGGATATCCTGGCTTATATGTGTCCTTGTACTACGTAGGATATCCTGGCTTATATGTTTCCTTGTACTATGTAGGATATCCTGGCTTATATGTTTCCTTGTACTGTGTAGGATATCCTGGCTTATATGTTTCCTTGTACTGTGTAGGATAGCCTGGCTTATATGTTTCCTTGTACTGTGTAGGATATCCTGGCTTATATGTTTCCTTGTACTGTGTAGGATATCCTGGCTTATATGTTTCCTTGTACTGTGTAGGATATCCTGGCTTATATGTTTCCTTGTACTGTGTAGGATATCCTGGCTTATATGTTTCCTTGTACTGTGTAGGATAGCCTGGCTTATATGTTTCCTTGTACTATGTAGGATATCCTGGCTTATATGTTTCCTTGTACTGTGTAGGATATCCTGGCTTATATGTTTCCTTGTACTGTGTAGGATAGCCTGGCTTATATGTTTCCTTGTACTGTGTAGGATATCCTGGCTTATATGTTTCCTTGTACTGTGTAGGATATCCTGGCTTATATGTTTCCTTGTACTGTGTAGGATATCCTGGCTTATATGTTTCCTTGTACTGTGTAGGATATCCTGGCTTATATGTTTCCTTGTACTGTGTAGGATAGCCTGGCTTATATGTTTCCTTGTACTATGTAGGATATCCTGGCTTATATGTTTCCTTGTACTGTGTAGGATATCCTGGCTTATTGGCTTATATGTTTCCTTGTACTGTGTAGGATATCCTGGCTTATATGTTTTCTTGTACTGTGTAGGATAGCCTGGCTTATATGTTTCCTTGTACTGTGTAGGACATCCTGGCTTATGTGTCCTTGTACTGTGTAGGATATCCTGGCTTATATGTTTCTTTGTACTGTGTAGGATATTCTGGCTTTTATGTTTCCTTGTACTGTGTAGGATATCCTGGCTTATATGTTTCCTTGTACTGTGTAGGATATCCTGGCTTATATGTTTCCTTGTACTGTGTAGGATATCCTGGCTTATATGTTTCCTTGTACTGTGTAATATCCTGGCTTATATGTTTCCTTGTACTGTGTATGGTATCCTGGCTTATATGTTTCCTTGTACTGTGTAGGATATCCTGGCTTATATGTTTCCTTGTACTGTGTAGGATATCCTGGCTTATATGTTTCCTTGTACTGTGTAGGATATCCTGGCTTATATGTTTCCTTGTACTGTGTAGGATATCCTGGCTTACATGTTTCCTTGTACTATGTAGGATATCCTGGCTTATATGTTTCCTTTTACTGTGTAGGATATCCTGGCTTATATGTTTCCTTGTACTGTGTAGGATATCCTGGCTTATATGTTTCCTTGTACTGTGTAGGATATCCTGCTTATATGTTTCCTTGTACTGTGTAGGATAGCCTGGCTTATATGTTTCCTTGTACTGTGTAGGATATCCTGCTTATATGTTTCCTTGCACTGTGTAGGATATTCTAGCTTATGTTTCCTTGTACTGTGTAGGATATCCTGGCTTATATGTTTCCTTGTACTATGTAGGATATCCTGGCTTATATGTTTCCTTGTACTGTGTAGGATAGCCTGGCTTATATGTTTCCTTGTACTGTGTAGGATAGCATGGCTTATACGTTTCCTTGCACTGTGTAGGATATCCTGGCTTATATGTGTCCTTGTACTGTGTTGGATATCCTGGCTTATATGTTTCTTTGTACTGTGTAGGATATTCTGGCTTATATGTTTCCTTGTACTGTGTAGGATATCCTGGCTTATATGCTTCCTTGTACTGTGTAGGATATCCTGGCTTATATGTTTCCTTGTACTGTGTAGGATATCCTGGCTTATATGTTTCCTTGTACTATGTAGGATATCCTGGCTTATATGTTTCCTTGTACTGTGTAGGATATCCTGGCTTATATGTTTCCTTGTACTGTGTAGGATATCCTGGCTTATATGTTTCCTTGTACTGTGTAGGATAGCCTGGCTTATATGTGTCCTTGTACTGTGTAGGATATCCTGGCTTATATGTTTCCTTGTACTGTGTAGGATATCCTGGCTTATATGTTTCCTTGTACTGTGTAGGATATCCTGGCTTATATGTTTCCTTGTACTGTGTAGGATATCCTGGCTTATATGTTTCCTTGTACTGTGTAGGATATCCTGGCTTATATGTTTCCTTGTACTGTGTAGGATATCCTGGCTTATATGTTTCCTTGTACTGTGTAGGATATCCTGGCTTATATGTTTCCTTGTACTGTGTAGGATATCCTGGCTTATATGTTTCCTTGTACTATGTAGGATATCCTGTCTTACATGTTTCCTTGTACTGTGTAATATCCTGGCTTATATGTTTCCTTGTACTGTGTAGGATATCCTGGCTTATATGTTTCTTTGTACTGTGTAGGATATCCTGGCTTATGTTTCCTTGTACTGTGTAGGATATCCTGGCTTATATGTTTCCTTGTACTGTGTAGGATAGCCTGGCTTATATGTTTCCTTGTACTGTGTAGGATATCCTGGCTTATATGTTTCCTTGTACTGTGTAGGATATCCTGGCTTATATGTTTCCTTGTACTGTGTAGGATAGCCTGGCTTATATGTTTCCTTGTACTGTGTAGGATATCCTGGCTTATATGTTTCCTTGTACTGTGTAGGATATCCTGGCTTATATGTTTCCTTGTACTGTGTAGGATATCCTGGCTTATATGTGCCCTTGTACTGTGTAGGATAGCCTGGCTTATATGTCTTATGTTTCCTTGTATCTTTGTCCATGACAGCCACCACTAACCATCTATTTATATGACGATGGACAAGACAAGACAACGAACGCAGCTACAATAAATCCTAGCAAACAGAATTGCAATCTATGTAAATACTTATGCCTTGGGTATCTGCACGCACGGTATATCTGGTAAAACAGGTGGGACATGCACCTCTGACCATCCTGAAAAATGCCGCACCCACATGACAACAGGAGAGTGCAACTTCCCCTCCTGTAACTTATTTCACCCAGAAATGTGTCACTCATCAATCCATGAAAGAAAATGCTACAACGCATACTGCCAGGCACATCATCAAAAGGGGACTAGAAGACACAGACATGCCAGACTATGGGAAACAAAAGAGGGAAGCAACAACCTCCCCAGGGACAGAGTTTTTTTTTAGGGCCAGGAGGGTAGAGAGACTGGCAAGATATGACAATAATCCTACACCACCTGAAAACACTTCTGAAGCAGAGGCACGGACATTGGCCTCCACTCCAGAACAACAGATATTAGAGCCAGCAAATAAAACCCCCCTAAATTCCACCAATATAACGACATTTATCTTTGCAGACATAGAGGGTAAAGGTTGAAAAACAAAACCTTGTCATTGTGGTGGTATACAAGCCTCCAGACGCAACTTCCCAGCAATTCCAGGAAAATCGCCCAACTCCGGCCTCAAACGTCTTACTACCAGGAGATTTCAACTTGAGGCATCTAAAATTGAGGAGTATAGCAAACAGTGTTTTAGCAGAGATCACCCCGTGAGGCAGCTCAGATGAAAATTCACACACACACGAACTATTAAATCTCTGCACCAAATTCACCTTAAACCAGCAAATAGTAGAGCCTACAAGACTAGAAAATATGCTGGACCTCATCTTCACTAACAATGACGATCTGATACGTAATATAACTGTTTCAAAGACAATACACTCAGATCACAACATAATAGAGGTACAGACATGTATGCACAGGGCTCCAGACCAGCAAAATGTGAGCAGTCATGAAGGTCTCTTCACGAAATTCAATTTCAATAATAAAAACATACAATAGGTTCAAGTAAACCATGTCCTAAATGAAACAAGCTGGGAAGATACCCTAAACAACACGGATCCAAACATTTGCCTTGAAAAAATGAATTCTCTGGATCTTGAGATCTGCTCAAGACACATTCCATTAAGAAAAAGAAAGAAAAGATGTAAACTAGAAAGAGAGAGATGTTCCCTATACAGATGAAGGCGAAGAGTCACAGAGCTGCTGAGTGGGGCCAATATATCTGAAATACCAAGGGAGGCACTAGTCAAGGAAATTGCAAATATCGAACTTAAGCTGAAGGAATCTTACAGGAGACAAGAATCACAGGAAGAACTAAAAGCCATATAGGAAATTGAAAAAAAAATACTTCTTCTCTTATGCCAGATCTAAGCGAAAAACATCAAGTATTGGGCTCATGCTTAGGCAGGATGGGACATACACAGATGACAGCCAAGAAATGTATATATGTTGGTAGAATTAATGCCTGCATACAGCACCAAAATTCCACCAGTCATCTCGTGAAATTCAGGGACGCCCAATTAGTGATCAAAGAAACTAATTTCCACAGACGCAAGTGCCTTGAATCAGCACTAATCTCTGTTTTTAATATAATTAAACAAAATGAAGGCAGCTTCACCATCTCTGAAGTCTTAGCAAGAATCCTCCTGTGCAAGAATGGTATATAATACCGACAAGATGAAATTAAGACACATGTACAACATCTGGGTATCTTTATTGTAGACGTTTCGCCATCCAGTGGCATTATCAATACAAATTCTAAATTCTAGGACATAACTTGAAGGCAGTAGGACATATACAGAAGATGAGGTAATCAGTTCCTCAACCTTGGAGTAGGTGCGAAGAGCACCATAGTCGTGGAGATTCTGAAGCAGAAACAAGGAGCCTGGCGCTTATATACTAACGTCAGGTGTAGCAGACGAGGGCATAGTCACTGGTAGGCGGGATTCCCCAGTGGAAGTAGGTCCTTCCCAAAGAGATGGGTTAGTTGTAGTAGTAGTTGTCGTAGTCGTGAAGGTTATGTACATATCCTCAGAATCAAGATTCCATGATGTTGCAGTGTCTGACAAGTTGTGCAAGAATGGTATATAATACCGACAAGATGAAATTAAGACATGTGCAACATCTGGGTATCTTTATTGTAGACGTTTCGCCATCCAGTGGCTTTATCAATACAAATTCTAAATTCTAGGACATAACTTGAAGACAGTAGGATTATATACAGAAGATGAGGTAATCAGTCCCTCAACCTTGGAGTAGGTGCGAAGAGCACCGTAGTCGTGGAGATTCTGAAGCAGAAGCATGTATGTATAATGTTCGCCAAGACCATAGTCCTGGCACGGGTCTCAATCTTGCGATGACCCGTCTCTGGCTCCCGAGAGAGAAAGGTTTCTACAATGATGTGACGTATGCTGCTCAAGCACTCTTCTGGTCAGTTCAACTGGTGCATCTCATAAGTGACAACACCATATGTACTCCTAACTATGGACACTAGTAAGGAGGAGGATATGTCGTTATCACGGGTAACAGCTTGTCTGGTAAGTAGACTCCATGGTACACTAGTGTGGCCACAGTCATCTCTGGGTCCTCTTCGAGAGGGAATATCACTCCTAGTTGCCTGCGGAGTGTCTCAGTAACTTCGCACTCCAGAAGGTAGTGTGTTAGGGGCCGCTGGACAACGTGCTGACAGTACTGGCACATCTCCTCCTCAGCCTTGTCTACCATCATCTTGGCTGTGGGAAAGCCCAAACGAAGCCAATGGATGGCGGTACACTGAGCTCTGGACCAGCTTCTATCATATGGAGGGGGTTCTCCCTGAGTCGCTGCTCGGTACCACTGTTGAGATGGGGTATCACCTAAGACCTCCCCCATAAGTTTCATGGCTCTGGCGGCCACCAGTTTGGTCTGTCGTAGGCTGATGAGGACAGTAATCCCAACATGTGGATAGTCTGTTGCTGCCTTGGCTGCATCATCTGCCGCCTCATTTCCCCGGATGCCAGCATGGCTGGGGATCCAGTTCAATGTCGATCTGTTACCCTGAACTTCTAAGGCTGTCATTATGCTCAGGATCGATGTGATGAGGTGAACATTGTCCTGTGGTTGAGGATGGGAGAGGGCATTGATTGCAGAGGTGGAATCAAAATGTATGACAGGTCGGAGTCGATGTCGTAGGGCATGTGACAATGCCTGCTGAATCGCCACCAGCTCAGCTTGAAGGATCGTGCAGTGGTCAGGGAGTCTTCAGCCTTGTGTGTGACCATTGTGGTACAGTCCAGCTGCTGCTCTCTTCCTGTCAGGGTCGACAGAACCATCTGTGAAATACACTGCACATGTGCCTCCCTCTGCCATTGCCATGCTTGTCTCAGCATGATTGCTGAGGGTGTCTTGACTGCAGAGATGCTTAGAGATGGGTAGATGCATGATGCAAACATCGGCTGGATCTGGGCGCCAGGGAGGTGGTGGATGGTACCCAACAACAGGAAGGTCACAACTCTTCTCAAGGAGTAGTTGTATAGGCAGCAGCTTCCGCCCAGCAGCACAAAACGAACGAATCCAGGAGTAGTCCGTGAAGAGTGTGGGATCTTGTGTCATGGTTGTCAATATCCCTCTCCTTAGTGGGGTACATCTGGGTATAAAGATACAAAGATGTTGCACACGTGTCTTAATTTCATCTTGTCGGTATTATATACCATTCTTGCACAAC
The DNA here is from genome assembly GCF_038502225.1 of Cherax quadricarinatus. NCBI lineage: Eukaryota > Metazoa > Arthropoda > Malacostraca > Decapoda > Parastacidae > Cherax > Cherax quadricarinatus. The sequence continues at coordinate 11,460,363 of NC_091315.1, forward strand.
TTGTCAGACACTGCAGCATCATGGAATCTTGATTCTGAGGATATGTACATAACCTTCACGACTACGACAACTACTACTACAACTAACCCATCTCTTTGGGAAGGACCTACTTCCACTGGGGAATCCCGCCTACCAGTGACTATGCCCTCGTCTGCTACACCTGACGTTAGTATATAAGCGCCAGGCTCCTTGCTTCTGCTTCAGAATCTCCACGACTACGGTGCTCTTCGCACCTACTCCAAGGTTGAGGGACTGATTACCTCATCTTCTGTATATAGTCCTACTGTCTTCAAGTTATGTCCTAGAATTTAGAATTTGTATTGATAAAGCCACTGGATGGCGAAACGTCTACAATAAAGATACCAAGATGTTGCACATGTGTCTTAATTTCAAGAATCCTCCTGAAAACAGTAAACCCTGCCATCACATAGTCTCTCCTGCTAATACTACACAAGCACATTACAGAAGATGAACATTAAAACAGGCCTTCTCTAATCCAGCCTCCAATAGAAATATTTGTCTAACCTATTTTTATGTTGAACATCAAAATGGTATACAATACCGACAGGTTGTTAGGTAAGACACATATGCAACAGTTAGACAACTTTATTCCGAAACGTTTCGCCTACACAGTAGGCTTCTTCAGTCGAATACAGAAAATAGGCAGGAACAGTAGAAGAAGCCTACTGTGTAGGCGAAACGTTTCAGAATAAAGTTGTCTAACTGTTGCATATGTGTCTTACCTAACAACCTGTCGGTATTGTATACCATTTTGATGTTCATCTTGTCAGACACTGCAACACATGGCATCTTGGTACAGAAAACACCTTGGACAAGCTTCTCAAGTGAGAAGTGTTGGATCTGAGAGGGACATGACCTCTCAGTGGTCACATTCTCACTACTACTACTACTACTACTACTACTACTACTACTACTACTACTACTACTACTACTACTACTACTACTACTACTACTACTACTACTACTACTACTACTACTACTCTGCACCTCTCCTTCCGACAGTATTTAAGTCTCCGCACTGTCGCTTGATCTTCAGATAGTTCCTGACTATGGAACTGAACTTCTCCAGGCCGAGGGACTGACAACCTCAAATTCTACGACTACAAGGGTGATGGACTGATTACATCGTCTTCACATCTCTACTGTTCCTGCCTATTTTCTGTATTCGACTGAAGAAGCCTACTGTTTAGGCGAAACGTTTCGGAATAAAGTTGTCTAACTGTTGCATATGTGTCTTACCTAACAACCTGTCGGTATTGTATACCATTTTGATGTTCATCTTGTCAGACACTGCAACACATGGCATCTTGGTACAGAAAACACCTTGGACAAGCTTTTCAAGTGAGAAGTGTTGGATCTGAGAGGGACATGACCTCTCAGTGGTCACATTCTCACTACTACTACTACTACTACTACTACTACTACTACTACTACTACTACTACTACTACTACTACTACTCTCCTTCCGACAGTATTTAAGTCTCCGCACTGTCGCTTGATCTTCAGATAGTTCCTGACTATGGAACTGAACTTCTCCAGGCCGAGGGACTGACAACCTCAAATTCTACGACTACAAGGGTGATGGACTGATTACATCGTCTTCACATCTCTACTGTTCCTGCCTATTTTCTGTATTCGACTGAAGAAGCCTACTGTGTAGGCGAAACGTTTCGGAATAAAGTTGTCTAACTGTTGCATATGTGTCTTACCTATTTTTATGTTACCCAAGTAATAGCTTTTATATCCTTTTACTCATGTGCAAGCTAATTGTTCTTCCGTATTGTATTACTACTACTACTACAACTTATATCACTACTACTACTACTACTACCACCACTAGTATTGCACCTCATTCTAAGCCTATATATACCCTCGGTGTCCATGTACTGTTTGTAACGGCTTGACAAAGCTCCTGGAGAGCGAGACGTTGCCACAATAAAATGTCACATTAGTTGCACTTGTGTCCTTTTACTTTACAGCCAAGAAATGAGTGAGATACTAAAGTCCCAATATGACTTGGTGTTCAGCGAGTCACTGCCCAGACTAAGGGTCGGCAATCCAATGAACGAAACCCAAAATCTGGTCATCTCAAAAATCTCGGATATTATTCTAACTCCACAAGACATTGAAGAGGCAATAAATGACATGCCCATGCATTCTGCCCCAGGCCCAGACTCATGGAACTCCGTGTTCATCAAAAATTGCAAGAAGCCCCTATCGCGTGCCTTCAGCATTTTATGGAGAGAGAGCATGGACAGGGGTCATCCCACACTCACTAAAGACAACAGACATAGCCCCACTCCACAAAGGTGGCAGTAAAGCAATTGCAAAGAACTACAGACCGATAGCACTAACATCCCATATCATAAAAAACTTTGAGAGGGTTCTAAGAAGCAAGATCGCCAGCCACCTAGATACCCATCAGTTACACAACCCAAGGCAACACGGGTTTAGAGCAGGTCGCTCCTGCCTGTCTCAGCTACTAGATCACTATGACAAGGTCTTGGATGTTGTAGAGGATAAACAAAATACAGATTTAGCATACACAGACTTTGCAAAAGCTTTCTACAAGTGTGACCACGGTGTAATAGCGCACAAAATGCGTAATGAAGGAATACCGGGAAAAATTGGTAGATGGATCTATAACTTCCTGACAAATAGAACACAAAGAGTAATAGTAAACAGAGTAAAGTCCCAGGCAGCCATGGTAAAAAGCTCTGTTCCACAAGGCACAGTACTTGCTCCCATTCTGTTCCTCATCCTCATTTCTGACATAGAGATGTAAGCCATAGCTCCGTGTCTTCGAGGATGACACCCGGATTACCATGGCAGGGACCTCCATCAAAGACACTGAGAGACTCCAAGCGGACATCAACCAAATCTTCGAATGGGCCACTCAAAACAATATGAAGTTCAACGAGGAGAAATTTCAACTACTCAGATATGGGAAACTTGAAGAAATTAAAAATGTACCAGGGTATACGACAAATTCTAACCATACAATAGAGCGGAAAATTAATGTGAAGGACTTGTGCTTTCTAGGCTGGAATACTTCTGTACACTAATGGCCCCCTTCAAGGCTGGCGATATGCTGACCTGGAGAGTGTACAAAGAATTTTCACGGCTCACATAAGTACGATAAGGCACCTAAACTACTGGGAACTGTTGAAGGTCCTTGATCTGTATTCCCTCGAACGCAGGCGAGAGAGAGATACATGATAATATACATTTGGAAGGTCCTGGAGGGATTGGCACCAAACCTGCACACGAAAATCACTCCCTATGAAAGCAAAAGACTCAGCAGGAGATGCAACATTCCCCCGATGAAACGCAGGGGCGCCACGAGTACATTGAGAGACAACACAATAAGTGTCCAGTGCCCGAGACTGTTCATCTGCCTCCCAGCATACATAAGGGGGATTACCAATAGACCCCTGGCTGTCTTCAAGAAGGCACTGGACAGGCACCTAAAATCAGTACCTGACCAACCGGGCTGTGGTTCGTATGTCAGATTGCGTGAGGCCAGCAGTAACAGCCTGGTTGATCAGACCCTGATCCACCATGAGGCCTGATCTCAGACCGGGCCGCGGGGGCGTTGACCCCCGAAACCCCCTCCAGGTAAACTCCAGGTAAAGATCCTTGTGGGGCGAGCGGGGAAGTGGGGATAGGGAAAGAGTAGACTGGTGAGAGGAAGGTTATGAGTAGAAGAGATAGTGCCAGGGCTTAACCCAACAGCTAGGCACTCGTGGGGCTGACTGGAGAAGCAGGAAGGGTAGTGTGAGGACGAGAATGAATCGCCTGCTTGCAGCAGGCTTGGTCGCAGGAGAGGAGGCAGGTGGGGACAACAGACGCAGCTTAGTTGTAGGTGATATTTAGCGTGGAGCATTTGAGGAAGAGCTGTTTACATATTTCTTGAAATTGGTTCTGGAGAGGTGGTACAGTTTTGTTTTATTACCAAAAGTAAAACAGAGTGGTTTTATGAACTCCAGAACTTGGGTAAGAATGAAATGGTATGGTGTCTCACAAGTGAATTTAACAGACCCAGCACAGAGCCCATTGTACAGTTCTGTGCAGGTCATTGTATCCTCATTCGAAGATGATGTGTAGAAAGTCAGGTTGTCCCAAGTAGGCGAGCTGGTGCAAGAGTCGTCAACATCTTCCTCAGAAGAGGATACAGAGGGCGAGTCTTCGATGGCACTGGCTGATTGATCCATTGCAGTAGTGGTGGAAGAAGCTGATGGTGGCCTCTCATTGATGGAATTTGGAGGAGTCCCCGTCACATGAAGGCGGTGGTGGTAGTGGAGCTGTTTGAGAGGAGCTTACTGGTGTGGAAACATTGACATTATTTGAAGTGGTCTTCAGCATAGCTGAAGAAGGTGGGGAAGCAGGGAAAGTAAATTCTGGCATGTTGTTCAACCTGAAGAGCTCATTATTGGTGGTGTTGAAAGTTCCAGGGAGAGCCATATTCTGCATATTAGCATATACCATACAGTCAGGTATGAAGGTGGCGGTGGAGGGTTGAGTAGCCTGGAGACGTTTAGTGGTATCAGCTTGTAATTTGGTGATAGCAGTGTAAGTGGGAGATCTGGAAGAGCACTTCTGTGCTGCTTCTTGAGTTTTTTTTTTCAATATTTCACGCCGTGTAGGACATTTTGCAGCAAGAGTGTGTGGTTGCTCTTGCAGTTCAGGCAAGTTGATGTTGGTGGAGTGGTAGCGGAGCATGTCTTGAAATCGTGGCCCTCACAACCACAGGTCGTGCAGAACTTCTTTCCTTAACAGGACAGTCCTTGGTACTCTGCACATATGAATAGCAATTCCAGCAGTGTGGGATATGGTGGTACCTTTCTGCTTCAATATAACTGGGGCTTATGAAGTAATAGATGGCCAGCCCCTCAGCCGCAGCAAGGGCAGTCATGGTTACATCAGTAAAAGTGATTTTTAACGTGGATGAAGCAGTAGGGATTTTGGTAATGCGTTCAACTGTAGCCCAGGAGTTCTGGTCTTCGATGGAGGTCTTGAGGTCATCAGTGGGTTGTGAAGTAAGAAGTTTGTCTAGTTTCCTGAGGAAGACAGTCCTTAAAGCCGGAGAGGACATGACGGTAAAGCCTCGGTCAGTGGAGTGGTGGTGGCGGCAGAGGTGAGTAACTTTTCAGCCTCAACATCATCGTTGTACACGACAATGAAGGCCTCCTGGAGCGTCAGAATAGTGTTAAACTTCACTTGCAAACCGTCCCTAACGGCAGCTGCAAGTGCAAGTTTTGAGGAGTCGTTCACAGTTCCACTGCAAGGTTTAATCTTAACACGATTAGGGTAGCTCATCGTGCAAAATCAAAGACGATGACAGTGAAGGTAAAGGTTCCCCTCTCCAAAGATGAGAGTCAGAGCTTCTGCATGTCTGTAATTTATGCATTCAGCAGGAGCAGAGTGGTTACAGTTAGGTATCTTTATTGTTGACTGAAATATTTTGCCTACACAGTAGGCCTCTTGAGCCAGATACAGAGGGAGCAAGCATGGTAGCAAAGTAAATATGATGTAATCAGTCGATCAACCTTGGATAAAAAGGTTTTGAGGTGGTCAGTCCTTCAGCCTCGAGAAGTGTTCGGCTCCATGGTCTGGAACAATGTGAAGATGGATCATAGAAATTAGATTCTTAAATACTGCAGAAGGTGTGGTGGGAAGGTCTCGATGATATAGCAGGGGCACTGCATTAGGCCTGTTGATCCATTCTAAGCAGATCCCTCTGGATTCCAACTCTTCTCACTCATAACAAGTAGTTAAACGATGAAGTTACAGATGTCCTCTGTACTAAGATACCATCGTATTGCTGTGTCAGACAAGTATGTAATTCCTTTGTAATTGACCATTTGTTATTAGCTACCTTTCTTATTGTGCTTATGATTGCAGTTAACTGCATAAAACGTCTTGCTTAATGGTCTGTATCTAAAATAAGAAGGCACAATACCGTGACTGGAACAATACACAAATAACTGTATGTGGGAGAAGGAAGCTTATGACTTGGACCATTTACAAAGTCACACTAACAGAAAGGAACGAACGAACGAACGAACGAAAGTTCAGGTAAGATCCCAAATGGGATGAGCGGGGAAGACGGGACAGACGAAGAATAGTGCTGGAGAGGAGTGTTCTTAGTTGTAGAAATAGAGCCAGGGCTTAACCCAGCAGCTAAGTCGATCGTGGGACAGACATTGAGAACACATAGCAGGCTCTTCTGTTGGGACTCCGGTGGGTGAGTGGGGAAGTGTGGACAGACGAAGAATAGTCGGTGAGAGGAAGGTCTTGAGTTGTTGATGAAAGAGCCAGGGCTAAACCCAGCTGCGTGGCACTGCGAGGCAGTGTAGAGAGGGCATGTTGAGGACATAGAGGAGAGAGCAGACTGCAGACAGTGCTCGCTGGCTGATATGCTTCAGGCTGAGGTGAAGAGCTGGTTTGGACGTCAGGTGTCGGGAGGGTCACATCATGTGTTGTGTGTTTGGCTAAACTTCGCTGGTGATGGAGCCACTCTTGAGTCTTTTGAAGTCCCTCTTGGACATGTGGAATAGTTGCATTCTGAGGTTGGAGCAGTTCAGATTCGTCACGAGGTAAGATAGTGCGTTTTCAAAAGGAATTTGGTGAGGTTTGGTGCAGGTGTACTTAACAGCTCCCTCTTTCATTAAGTGGAGCATATCAGCTGCGCTCATTTCGGTTGGGAGGTTGGGGGTGGTGTAGAAGGTTAGAGACCCATTAAAGGCTTGGCTTAGGTAACGGTTGCCTGTGGTTTCTTCTTCGGTTACTTCTTCGACTAAAACGGAACGTTTCGCCAGCAAAAAAGGTGAAGGGGAGATGGTGAACTGTCTGTCTCTGAGGGTTTTCATAGAAGTGTCGGCGATCAGCTTTGAGGCTTCATAATCGTCAGTACAGACGACGATGAATGAGTCTTTCGTCGAGTGGATGGCTGTAAATTTAACCTGTAAGGAAGTCTTTACAGCGGCAGCAAGGTCAAGTTTAGTACTCATTTATTACTCCACTGTTGGGTTTTATCCTCACACGGTTTGCAAGCATCATGAAGGAGTAAGGCAGGCGCTGGTACGATGATTATAGATTCCCCTCCCCGACGGGGATCGAAGGAACACTTCTTGAGGTGAGGAGCGAACAGAAAGGAGAGAATGAGGGAGTATATATAAGCCAGCAGACAGGGACGGGACCAGAGAAGTAGTATGAGTAAGAAGAGAGGTGAGAGTAAGACACATGTGCAACATCTGGGTATCTTTATTGTAGACGTTTCGCCATCCAGTGGCTTTATCAATACAAATTCTAGGACATAACTTGAAGACAGTAGAACTATGTACAGAAGATGAGGTAATCAGTCCCTCAACCTAGGAGTAGGTGCGAACAGCACCATAGTCGTGGAGATTCTGAAGCAGAAGAATCCTGGTGCTTATATAGAAACGTCAGGTGTAGCAGACGAGGGCATATTCACTGGTAGGCGGGATTCCCCAGTGGAAGTAGGTCCTTCCCAAAGAGATGGGTTAGTTGTAGTAGTTGTCGAAGTCGTGAAGGTTATGTACATGTCCTCAGAATTAAGATTCCATGGTGTTGCAGTGTCTGACAAGTTGTGTACGAATGGTATATAATACCGACAAGATGAGAGTAAGACACATGTGCAACATCTGGGTATCTTTATTGTAGACGTTTCGCCATCCAGTGGCTTTATCAATACAAATTCTAGGACATAACTTGAAGACAGTAGAACTATGTACAGAAGATGAGGTAATCAGTCCCTCAACCTAGGAGTAGGTGCGAACAGCACCATAGTCGTGGAGATTCTGAAGCAGAAGAATCCTGGTGCTTATATAGAAACGTCAGGTGTAGCAGACGAGGGCATATTCACTGGTAGGCGGGATTCCCCAGTGGAAGTAGGTCCTTCCCAAAGAGATGGGTTAGTTGTAGTAGTAGTTGTCGAAGTCGTGAAGGTTATGTACATGTCCTCAGAATTAAGATTCCATGGTGTTGCAGTGTCTGACAAGTTGTGTACGAATGGTATATAATACCGACAAGATGAGAGTAAGACACATGTGCAACATCTGGGTATCTTTATTGTAGACGTTTCGCCATCCAGTGGCTTTATCAACACAAATTCTAGGACATAACTTGAAGACAGTAGAACTATGTACAGAAGATGAGGTAATCAGTCCCTCAACCTAGGAGTAGGTGCAAACAGCACCATAGTCGTGGAGATTCTGAAGCAGAAGAAAGGACCTACTTCCACTGGGGAATCCCGCCTACCAGTGAATATGCCCTCGTCTGCTACACCTGACGTTTCTATATAAGCGCCAGGATTCTTTCTTCTGCTTCAGAATCTCCACGACTATGGTGCTGTTCGCACCTACTCCTAGGTTGAGGGACTGATTACCTCATCTTCTGTACATAGTTCTACTGTCTTCAAGTTATGTCCTAGAATTTGTATTGATAAAGCCACTGGATGGCGAAACGTCTACAATAAAGATACCCAGATGTTGCACATGTGTCTTACTCTCATCTTGTCGGTATTATATACCATTCGTACACAAGAAGAGAGGTAGTGGTAGGGGTAGTAGTGGTAGTAGTGGAGTCAGTCAAAGACTAAGAAAGAGAAGCACTGTAAGGGAGCTAGGTTGAAGATTGAGACACTTATGCAGCATATGGGAATCTTTATTCAGGAAACGTTTCGCCACACAGTGGCTTCATCAGTCCAATACAAAGAGGAAGGCTTAAGGAGAGGAGGAGTATGAGGTAATCAGTCCCTCAGCCTGGAGTCGATGTGTTCAGTCCATCAATCTACAAGATTGATGGACTGAACACATCGACTCTAGGCTGAGGGACTGATTACCTCATACTCCTCCTCTCCTTAAGCCTTCCTCTTTGTATTGGACTGATGAAGCCACTGTGTGGCGAAACGTTTCCTGAATAAAGATTCCCATATGCTGTATAAGTGTCTCAATCTTCAACTTGTCGGTTTTTCAAACCGTTCATCACAAGGGAGCTAGGGGCCCACAAAGGGTAGGAACAAAAACACAGAGGGGAAAATATTATAATGGACCAAACACCCACGGCAGAAGAAACAAAACACAAAGAACAAAGAGGAAAGGGGAAGAAGGACAAGGAAAAAAAATCAGGTCAAGTCATGAGTGTTTTGAAGTTTGGAGCATTTTACAATGTAATCGGAAAGAAAGGCATCTACAGAAACAAAGCCAGGACTAAGATTCATACAAGGAAAGTTGTGTATAAGGGAGGATTCAACCAAACGGCGACTGTGAAAGTTAGAAGTAGGGTAGACGGTTTTAGCAGAAGACCAGTCAGTAGGATGACTGTGATCTCTGACATGACAAAAAGAGTTGGTATCGGCAAGCCTAGCACTACTTTTGTGCTCCTTGAGTCTGTCAGAAAGAGAACGGCCAGTTAGTGTAACTTTGTATATGGTACAAGTCGGACCGAAACGTCGTCGTAAGCTCCTCTCTCCTATGTGTTGGTTATTAAGTAACATGTAAGCCTTATGATTAGTTGCCTGAAATGCACTGCATAGTTAGTGGCTTTCTTTTGTGCCTACCATTGTATTCTTTAAACTTCATTATTTGTATGGCATAAAGAAATAAACTTATTATTGTTATTATTATTTTCACACAATATCCGTCTCCCACTGAAGCAGAGTGCTTTTTAACAATATTAGTAAAGATTTTAGAAGGTAAATTAATATTATTTATCATAGTTTTAGTTATAAAATTAATATTATTTCTCATAGTCTCAGTTATAAAATTACTTTTTTGTTTCAGAGGAATGCTGTCAGCCGGGCTGAGGGAGGGACAGACCCACACGCTGGTCCTGGAGGATGTTTCAGGAGCCATCCTCAACACCGTACTCACCTATATCTACACTGGCAAGGCCACGCTAACAGAAAACAATGTGCAAAATGTCCTTACCCTTGCTGATTATTTCCAAATACATTCTCTTAAAAAACTTTGCTGTTACTATTTAAAGGTAATATATAAATATATATATATATATAAATATATATATATATATATAAATATATATATATATATATATATAAATATATATATATATATATATAAATATATATATATATAAATATATATATACAGGAAGGCCCCGCTTTACGGCGTTTCACTTTACGGCGTTCCGCTAATACGGACATTTCAAATTATGACCAAAACTCACTATAAGGCTCCCCCCACCTGACTTTCTAATACGGTCACCGTGCCCCACCCTGTTTGTTTACATTCTCCATGAGCTCAGTAAGCACTAAGTCTCTCCATTTTGTCTGGAAACTCCAAAATTTCAAATGTTTTTAAAAGTTATTTCATATTTTATATATACTCTGATAATTATACTTATGTATACCTGTACCTAAATAAACTTACATACATCGAGTCATTTAAATGTCGTATATTACGTTAATATACACATTTTCATTAATCCATCCATGATATTTTTTTCAAAATTATATAATAAACACGATGCATAACATATAAATAAGATAAATACACCCCACAGTAGAATAAATAAACAAATGTGAGATGTCGTAGCAGACGACTTGCACAAGTGGTGATAATAACAATACCGAGTCTCATTAAATGTCGTATATTACGGTAATATACACATTTTCATTAATCCATCCATGATATTTTTTTCAAAATCATATAATAAACACGATGCATAACATATAAATAAGATAAATACACCCCACAGTAGAATAAATAAACAAATGTGAGATGTCGTAGCAGACGACTTGCACAAGTGGTGATAATAACAATACCGAGTCTCATTAAATGTCGTATATTACGGTAATATACACATTTTCATTAATCCATCCATGATATTTTTTTCAAAATTATATAATAAACACGATACATAACATAAAAAGATGATAAATACACCCCACAATAGAATAAATAAACATAAATATAAGATGTGGGAGCCACATAACTTGTACAAGTGACGCCAAGAATAACATTTTCTCTAATCTAACATAAGAGTAAATGTGTTACTGGGGGTAACTGTAGAAAATTATTCCTTTCGTATGTATGTAAGTAAGTTTATTCAGGTATACACAAATACAGTTACATAGATTATCATACATAACAACATACGTGTAGAGAACCTAGGATAACCCAAAAAAGTCAGTGTGACTTATTTCCATTGCCTTCACTCAGAGCTTCATTTCTTCTCAAAATGATGTTACATGAGAATGGGAGTGTTCTTCTTTATTAATTCTACCGTATCAATGTAGAGACAACCTGTACACAATGTAACTTGTACACAAACCAGACGTGTACACTTCGTTTGTTTACAAAACTTACCTTCCCCTGGTTTGTTTACATAACTGCGCCTGCCCCCTCTCATGTATTCATTCTTTCTCTCTCTCATTTATTCGTTTTATCTCATTTACTTACTCCTGACCCTACATTAAGACTACAAATATTTTAAGGTAAGTAATGAGTGAACTGTATATACATTTTATCGCTCTGGGATGCTTAAATATCATAGAATAGTATGTGTGGGTGGGGTGGCCTGGTGAGGCTATTACAATACATACCACACTTGATTTCTTACAATAAATACTACTTGTCTCACCCTAGATTAAGACTATAAATATTTTAAGGTAAGTAATGAGTGCACTATGTGTGTATTGTACCTTTTTATTGTTTTTTGATGCCTGGTTCTATTGCTAACTTAATATATGTTAGTGTAAACTTATCTAGTGTTTGTATGCATTTATAAGTGGAAAAAAAGGGTGTTCCACTTTACGGCGATTTCCGCTTTACGGCGGTAGCCTGGAACCTAACCCGCCGTATAAGTGGGGCCTTCCTGTATATATATATATATATATATATATATATATATATATATATATATATGTGTGTGTGTGTGTGTACTCACCTAGTTGTGGTTGCAGGGGTCGAGTCTCAGCTCCTGGCCCCACTTCTTCACTGGCCGCTACTCAGTCACTCTACCCGTTCCGTGAGCTTTAGCATACCTCTGCTTAAAGCTATGTACAGATCCTGCCTCCACTACATCACTTCTCAGACTATTCCACTTCCTGACAAATCTGTGACTGAAGAAATACTTCCTGACATCCCTGTGGTTCATCTGAATCTTCAACTTCTAACTGTGACCCCTTGCTGCTGTGTCCCATCTCTGTAACATCCTGTCTCTGTCCACCTTGTCAATTCCTCTCAGTATTTTATATGTCCTTATCATACCTTCCCTATCTCTCCTGTCTTCCAGTGTCGTCAGGTTGATTTCCCTTAACCTCTCCTGGTAGGACATACCTCTTAGCTCCAGGACTAGTCTTGTTGCAAACCTTTGCACTTTCTCTAGCTTCCTTACATGCTTGGCTAGGTGAGGGTTCCAAACTGGCGATGCATACTCCAGTATAGGCCTGATGTACACAGTGTACAGGGTCCTGAATGACTCATTAAGATGTTGGAATGCTGTTCTCAGTTTTGCCAATCGGCCTTATGCTGCTGCAGTTATATGGTTGATGTGCGCCTCAGATGTGCCCGGTGTTATCCTCAAGGATAACACCAAGTGAGGTTTGTAGTCTCTGGCCCCCCCTAGACTGTACTCCGTTTGTGGTCGTCTTTGCCCTTCTCAAATCTTCATGATTTTGCACTTGGTGGGGTTGAACTCCAGGATCCAGTTGCGGGACCAGTCCTACAGCCTGTCCAGATCCCTCTGTAGTTCTGCCTAGTCCTCGTTCGATTGAATTTTTCTCATCAACTTCACATCATCAGCAAACAGGGACACTTTGGAGTTGATTCCTTCCGTCATGTTCACAAAAACAAGAACCAGTACCGGTCCTAGGACTGATCCCTGTGGCACCCTGCTCATTACAGGCACCCACTGTGTTTGTATGTGTGTGTACTTACCTAATTGTGGTTGCAGGGGTCGATACTCAGCTCCTGGCCCTGCCTCTTCACTGAGTGCTACTAGGTCCTTTCTCTCCCTGCTCCATGAGCTTTATTATACCTCATCTTAAAGCTATGTATGGATCCTGCCTCCACTACCTCACTAATCAGAGGCGTCGCTAGGGTTGGTGTCATCCGGGGCGGAATCTTTGGTGTCACCCGGGGTGACATCTTTGGTGTCACCCCCATGAAATCCAAGGGCGGGGGGATAGGGGTAGTAAACTCCAGTTACATCACTACTGCATGACCAGTTACATCACTGCTGCATGACCAGTTACATCACTGCTGCATGACCAGTTACATCACTGCTGCATGATCAGTTACATCACTGCTGCATGACCAGTTCCATCACTGCTGCATGACCAGTTACATCACTGCTGCATGACCAGTTACATCACTGCTGCATGATCAGTTACATCACTGCTGCATGACCAGTTACATCACTGCTGCATGACCAGTTACATCACTGCTGCATGACCAGTTACATCACTGCTGCATAACCAGTTACATCACTGCTGCATGACCAGTTACATCACTGCTGCATGACCAGTTACATCAATCACTGCTGCATGACCAGTTACATCACTGCTGCATGACCAGTTACATCACTGCTGCATGACCAGTTACATCACTGCTGCATGATCAGTTACATCACTGCTGCATGACCAGTTGCATCACTGCTGCATGACCAGTTGCATCACTGCTGCATGACCAGTTACATCACTGCTGATGACCAGTTGCATCACTGCTGCATGACCAGTTACATCACTGCTGCATGACCAGTTACATCACTGCTGCATGACCAGTTACATCACTGCTGCATGACCAGTTACATCACTGCTGCATGACCAGTTCCATCACTGCTGCATGACCAGTTCCATCACTGCTGCATGACCAGTTACATCACTGCTGCATGACCAGTTACATCACTGCTGCATGACCAGTTACATCACTGCTGCATGACCAGTTACATCACTGCTGCATGACCAGTTACATCACTGCTGCATGACCAGTTACATCACTGCTGCATGACCAGTTACATCACTGCTGCATGACCAGTTACATCACTGCTGCATGACCAGTTACATCACTGCTGCATGACCAGTTACATCACTGCTGCATGACCAGTTACATCACTGCTGCATGACCAGTTACATCACTGCTGCATGACCAGTTACATCACTGCTGCATGACCAGTTACATCACTGCTGCATGACCAGTTACATCACTGCTGCATGACCAGTTACATCACTGCTGCATGATCAGTTACATCACTGCTGCATGACCAGTTACATCACTGCTGCATGACCAGTTGCATCACTGCTGCATGACCAGTTGCATCACTGCTGCATGACCAGTTACATCACTGCTGATGACCAGTTGCATCACTGCTGCATGACCAGTTACATGACTGCTGCATGACCAGTTACATGACTGCTGCATGACCAGTTACATGACTGCTGCATGAACAGTTACATGACTGCTGCATGACCAGTTACATGACTGCTGCATGACCAGTTACATGACTGCTGCATGACCAGTTACATGACTGCTGCATGAACAGTTACATGACTGCTGCATGACCAGTTACATGACTGCTGCATGAACAGTAACTAATGTTTAACGATGAGTACGTTTAAAGGTCATAAACCGAACTTTATTAATGATAACATAAATAATCGTAGTAATATTGAGGAAAAATAAACCCAAATATCACTTTGAGTACACCAACACATCCTACACTTATTATTCTTCAACAATGAAACAAAAAACTTGAAAAATAAAGAAAAACACTAGTTCCGATTTAACCATGAGTACAGGTAACATCTCAAAGAATCTGATATTTCATTCCTTGCCTTCAATCCTGCAAAATCATCTATCACATCATGAAAATCAATGATTTTCCCTATGGCCTATTTGTACTCTGTAATCCTATAATAGGCTATATAGAAACGAAGAATTTTCGTCTTAGGTTGCTGCAGCATAGTTTTGGTCATTAGTGTAACCTTCTTTAGAGGCTCTATGGTGACGCCCCCTAAATGGTCTCACCCGGGGCGGCCCGCCCCCCGCCCCCCCTTACGACGCCTCTGCCTCACTTGCTAGGCTATTCCACTGCCTGACAACTCTATGACTGAAGAAATACTTCCTAACATCCCCTTGAGTCATCTGGGTCTTCAACTTCCAATTGTGACCCCTTGTTTCTGTGTCCCCTCTCTGGAACATTCTGTCTCTGTCCACCTTGTCTATTCCATGCAGTATTTCGTATGTCGTTATCATATCTCCCCTAACCCTCCTGTTCTCCAGTGTCGTCAGGCAGATTTCCCTTAACCTTTCTTCGTAAGACAGTCCCCCTAGGTCTGGAACCAGCCTTGTTGCAAACCTTTGCACTTTCTCTAATTTCTTGCCGTGCTTGATCAAGTGTGGGTTCCAAATAGGTGCTGTATGGGCCTGACGTACACAGTGTACAGAGTCTTGAACGATTCCTTACTAAGGTATCGGAACGCTATTCTCAGGTTTGCCAGGCACCCATATGGTTGAGCAGTTATCTGGTTGATGTGTGCTTCTGGAGATGTGGTCAGTGTTATACTCACCCCAAGATCTTTCTCCTTGAGCGAGGTTTGCAGTCTTTGGCTTCTTCACTGGCAGCTACTCAGTCACTCTACCTGCTCCGTGAGCTTTATCATACCTCTCCTTAAAGCTATGTATTGATCCTGCCTCCACTACATCACTTCTCAGACTGTTCCACTTCTTGACAACTCTGTGACTGAAGAAATACTTCCTGACATCCCTGTGGTTCATCTGAATCTTCAACTTTTAACTGTGACCCCTTGCTGCTGTGTCCCATCTCTGGAACATCCTGTCTCTGTCCACCTTGTCTATTCCTCTCAGTATTTTATATGTCCTTATCATACCTTCCCCATTTCTTCTGTCTTCCAGTGTTGTCAGGTTGATTTTCCTTAACCTCTACTCGTAGGACATACCCCTTAGCTCCAGGACTAGTCTTGTTGCAAGCCTTTGCACTTTCTGTAGTTTCCTTACGTGCTTGGCTGGGTGTGTGTGCACATACACATGTACTCACCTATTTGTACTCACCTATTTGTGGTTGCAGGGGTCGAGTCATAGCTCCTGGCCCCGCCTCTTCGCTGATTGCTTCTAGGTCCTCTCTCTCCCTGCCCCATGAGCTTTATCATACCTCGCCTTAAAACTATGTATGATTCCCACCTCCACTACGTCACTTTCTAGGCTATTCCACGGCCTGACTACTCTATGACTGAAGAAATACTTCCTAACATCCCTTTGATTCATCTGAGTCTTCAACTTCCAACTGTGACCTCTTGTGTCTGTGTCCCTTCTCTGGAACATCCCGTCTTTGTCCACCTTGTCTATTCAGCGCTGTATTTTATATG
Organism: Cherax quadricarinatus; assembly: GCF_038502225.1. Classification (NCBI taxonomy): domain Eukaryota; kingdom Metazoa; phylum Arthropoda; class Malacostraca; order Decapoda; family Parastacidae; genus Cherax; species Cherax quadricarinatus. The sequence continues at coordinate 11,476,756 of NC_091315.1, forward strand.
TCGTTATCATGTCTCCCCTGACATGCTACATCATCTATCACATCATCAAAATCAATGATTTTCACTATATAGGCTTATTTGTACTTTGTTAATATATAATAGGCTATATAGAAATGAAGGATTCTTCTCTTATGTTGGTGCAGCACTGTTTTGTGCATTAGTGTCACCTTCTTCAGAAGCTCTATGGTGTCACCCCCTAAATGGTGTCACCTAGAACAGCCCATCACCTCCCCTTACGATGCCTCTGAAGGGGGGTGATTACAGAGTTTAAAATTATGAAAAATACCAGGTGCATAAATACATTCCTGTAACCACATAGATAATTACAAATAAGTAATTACACCAAAGCAAAATCATAGGGAAAATAGGAAATTAAAAATGTTTGTTATGACCTTTACAAAAATGTAAATAAATGAGTGCATTATTTTTAGTTTTGCAATAGTTTATTGAGTCATGCTTTATCATAATGTAGACCTGTATACCATGTACATGTACTTGTAGTAAATAAAGATATTATTATTATTATTATTATTATTATGTATATATGAATTAAGTTTACTGTCTCTACTCTTAAAGAACCACTTAGTTATGGAAACATGCCTCGGTGTGTATGAGGTTGCTACTCTCCATCGGTGTTATGATCTAGCTGCTGATGCTCTAGCACTGGCTTGCTCTCTCTGCTCCGAGGTGCTCCTTCAGCCAGCATTCTTAACACTTCAGCCGGAAACATTGTTAACACTCCTTAAAGAGCCATACCTCAGTGTTGAATCAGAGGAGGAACTGTTAAAGGTTTGTGTACTAAATGATGCAACTTTTTTTTTTTAAACTCCTGCTTGTACAGTATTATAATCCAGTTATTGGTTTAATTTACAGCACAGTTATTGCAGTTCTTTTTTTACATTCCCTCAATAGCCACTGAAATTGACAAGTTTTTCTTCTAGATAACTAAATTTAAAAAATATGACACCCATAGGCAAATATGTATCTAAAAGAGAGAAAGAGTTTTGTGTTAGAATAAGCTATATATGTCAGTATTGTATTGTGTTCAATTAGTCTTTATTGTCAAAATCATTAGAGTACACATAGTATATATTTTATAAGTATTTTTATTATTTTTTTATTATCACACTGGCCGATTCCCACCAAGGCAGGGTAGCCCGAAAAAGAAAAACTTTCACCATCATTCGCTCCATCACTGTCTTGCCAGAAGGGTGCTTTACACTACAGTTTTTAAACTGCAACATTAACACCCCTCCTTCAGAGTGCAGGCACTGTACTTCCCATCTCCAGGACTCAAGTCCGGCCAGCCGGTTTCCCTGAATCCCTTCATAAATGTTACTTTGCTCACACTCCAACAGCACGTCAAGTATTAAAAACCATTTGTCTCCATTCACTCCTATCAAACACGCTCACGCATGCCTGCTGGAAGTCCAAGCCCCTCGCACACAAAACCTCCTTTACCCCCTCCCTCCAACCCTTCCTAGGCCGACCCCTACCCCGCCTTCCTTCCACTACAGACTGATACACTCTTGAAGTCATTCTGTTTCGCTCCATTCTCTCTACATGTCCGAACCACCTCAACAACCCTTCCTCAGCCCTCTGGACAACAGTTTTGGTAATCCCGCACCTCCTCCTAACTTCCAAACTACGAATTCTCTGCATTATATTCACACCACACATTGCCCTCAGACATGACATCTCCACTGCCTCCAGCCTTCTCCTCGCTGCAACATTCATCACCCACGCTTCACACCCATATAAGAGCGTTGGTAAAACTATACTCTCATACATTCCCCTCTTTGCCTCCAAGGACAAAGTTCTTTGTCTCCACAGACTCCTAAGTGCACCACTCACTCTTTTTCCCTCATCAATTCTATGATTCACCTCATCTTTCATAGACCCATCCGCTGACACGTCCACTCCCAAATATCTGAATACGTTCACCTCCTCCATACTCTCTCCCTCCAATCTGATATTCAATCTTTCATCACCTAATCTTTTTGTTATCCTCATAACCTTACTCTTTCCTGTATTCACCTTTAATTTTCTTCTTTTGCACACCCTACCAAATTCATCCACCAATCTCTGCAGCTTCTCTTCAGAATCTCCCAAGAGCACAGTGTCATCAGCAAAGAGCAGCTGTGACAACTCCCACTTTGTGTGTGATTCTTTATCTTTTAACTCCACGCCTCTTGCCAAGACCCTCGCATTTACTTCTCTTACAACCCCATCTATAAATATATTAAACAACCACGGTGACATCACACATCCTTGTCTAAGGCCTACTTTTACTGGGAAAAATTTTCCCTCTTTCCTACATACTCTAACTTGAGCCTCACTATCCTCGTAAAAACTCTTCACTGCTTTCAGTAACCTACCTCCTACACCATACACTTGCAACATCTGCCACATTGCCCCCCTATCCACCCTGTCATACGCCTTTTCCAAATCCATAAATGCCACAAAGACCTCTTTAGCCTTATCTAAATACTGTTCACTTATATGTTTCACTGTAAACACCTGGTCCACACACCCCCTACCTTTCCTAAAGCCTCCTTGTTCATCTGCTATCCTATTCTCCGTCTTACTCTTAATTCTTTCAATTATAACTCTACCATACACTTTACCAGGTACACTCAACAGACTTATCCCCCTATAATTTTTGCACTCTCTTTTATCCCCTTTGCCTTTATACAAAGGAACTATGCATGCTCTCTGCCAATCCCTAGGTACCTTACCCTCTTCCATACATTTATTAAATAATTGCACCAACCACTCCAAAACTATATCCCCACCTGCTTTTAACATTTCTATCTTTATCCCATCAATCCCGGCTGCCTTACCCCCTTTCATTTTACCTACTGCCTCACGAACTTCCCCCACACTCACAACTGGCTCTTCCTCACTCCTACAAGATGTTATTCCTCCTTGCCCTATACACGAAATCACAGCTTCCCTATCTTCATCAACATTTAACAATTCCTCAAAATATTCCCTCCATCTTCCCAATACCTCTAACTCTCCATTTAATAACTCTCCTCTCCTATTTTTAACTGACAAATCCATTTGTTCTCTAGGCTTTCTTAACTTGTTAATCTCACTCCAAAACTTTTTCTTATTTTCAACAAAATTTGTTGATAACATCTCACCCACTCTCTCATTTGCTCTCTTTTTACATTGCTTCACCACTCTCTTAACCTCTCTCTTTTTCTCCATATACTCTTCCCTCCTTGCATCACTTCTACTTTGTAAAAACTTCTCATATGCTAACTTTTTCTCCCTTACTACTCTCTTTACATCATCATTCCACCAATCACTCCTCTTCCCTCCTGCACCCACTTTCCTGTAACCACAAACTTCTGCTGAACACTCTAACACTACATTTTTAAACCTACCCCATACCTCTTCGACCCCATTGCCTATGCTCTCATTAGCCCATCTATCCTCCAATAGCTGTTTATATCTTACCCTAACTGCCTCCTCTTTTAGTTTATAAACCTTCACCTCTCTCTTCCCTGATGCTTCTATTCTCCTTGTATCCCATCTACCTTTTACTCTCAGTGTAGCTACAACTAGAAAGTGATCTGATATATCTGTGGCCCCTCTATAAACATGTACATCCTGAAGTCTACTCAACAGTCTTTTATCTACCAATACATAATCCAACAAACTACTGTCATTTCGCCCTACATCATATCGTGTATACTTATTTATCCTCTTTTTCTTAAAATATGTATTACCTATAACTAAACCCCTTTCTATACAAAGTTCAACCAAAGGGCTCCCATTATCATTTACACCTGGCACCCCAAACTTACCTACCACACCCTCTCTAAAAGTTTCTCCTACTTTAGCATTCAGGTCCCCTACCACAATTACTCTCTCACTTGGTTCAAAGGCTCCTATACATTCACTTAACATCTCCCAAAATCTCTCTCTCTCCTCTGCATTCCTCTCTTCTCCAGGTGCATACACGCTTATTATGACCCACTTCTCGCATCCAACCTTTACTTTAATCCACATAATTCTTGAATTTACACACTCATATTCTCTTTTCTCCTTCCATAACTGATCATTTAACATTACTGCTACCCCTTCCTTTGCTCTAACTCTCTCAGATACTCCAGATTTAATCCCATTTATTTCCCCCCACTGAAATTCTCCTACCCCCTTCAGCTTTGTTTCGCTTAGAGCCAGGACATCCAACTTCTTTTCATTCATAACATCAGCAATCATCTGTTTCTTGTCATCCGCACAACATCCACGCACATTTAAGCATCCCAATTTTATAAAGTTTTTCTTCTTCTCTTTTTTAGTAAATGTATACAGGAGAAGGGGTTACTAGCCCATTGCTCCCGGCATTTTAGTCGCCTCATACGACACGCATGGCTTACGGAGGAAAGATTCTTTTCCACTTCCCCATGGACAATAGAAGAAATAAAAAAGAACAAGAGCTATTTAGAAAAAGGAGAAAAACCTAGATGTATGTATATATATATATGCATGTGCGTGTCTGTGAAGTGTGACCAAAGTGTAAGTAGGAGTAGCAAGATATCCCTGTTATCTAGCGTGTTTATGAGACAGAAAAAGAAACCAGCAATCCTACCATCATGCAAAACAGTTACAGGTTTTTGTTTCACAGTCATCTGGCAGGACGGTAGTACTTCCCTGGGTGGTTGCTGTCTACCAACCTACTGCAGTCCGAGATAATGCTCATGTGATTTGAATGTGCCATCATGTAATTCTGTGAGATCTTTTGTATTGTATTGATTACTGTTAATGGAATAGTGTTTATAAGTCTCACTTGTAGTGTAAGTGTAGTGTAAGACAGTGATGGAGTGAATGATGATGAAAGTTTTTCTTTTTTGGGCCACCCTACCTTGGTGGGAAATGGCCAATGTGTTAATAAAAAAAAATAAAATGTAAAGTCTCACTTATCACCATTCTTTTTTTAAGGGTATAATACGTTGGACATGTAAGGATCCAGATAAGAGAAAGAAATGGTTACCAGCTTTTATTGAGAAGATAGACCTTAGGTTTCTCAACAGTCAAACAATAATTAGCTGGATAGCTTCCCTGGAGGAAAAGCATCTTTTGTCAGATGATTTAAGGCATATTTTGACACCTTTGGATATTGACTCATATGGAACTGAAGATGGTTCTGATGACCAAGAGGATTCTGCTAAGAAAATACGTCATAATTCGCAGGAAGAGGTTAGTTATGCAATTTATTGCAATTTCTAATGAACCAAATGTAAATGATGAAGAAAGTAAAGAACATATAATACATTGCATTATTGTACTATACAGTCAAGCACCATAACAGTGCTCATCATTAAACTTGTCTGGGTGGAGGAATCCACCCAGATAAGTTTAATGATGAGCATTGTAATGGTGGAAATAGTTTAAATTATCAAAAACCACATGTTATATAGAATAAAGTATGATTAACCCTTAAACGGTCCAAACATATATATACGTTCATGTGCGTAGCGCCCCAAACGTATATATACGTTTTCTTTATCATTCATTCAACATTTCCATGATAAGCCTGAGTCACCTAGACATGAGAGAATGGGTGTGTGCACTCACTGTGCGCCATATTAAAATAATTGGGGATGCCTGGGTACCATATGCTCTTTTTTCCTATTAAAAAAAAAAAATTTTTTTCCTCTCAAAAAATTTGGGGCGTTACACATGTGGACGTATATATACGTTTGGACCATTTAAGGGTTAACCAATGAACAAACTTTCACAAGTTGACATAAATTATTATTATTATTATTATTATTATTATTATTATTATTATTGTAGTTATTCTTATTTGTATTGCATATTATTTCAGGTATTCAGTTATTGCTGTGCAGTGATTTAGGGTAGACATTTGGAGATAAATGTTTTTCACTACTGCAGTCCGAGATAATGCTCATGTGATTTGAATGTGCCATCATGTAATTCTGTGAGATCTTTTGTAACATTGTGTAGTCATGCAGTCAAGTAACATAGGTGTGTATTGGTGGGTAATAACCTAAAAAAGAAATGCAGCAGGTACCCCACTGCCACTTGGAAGCTTTGCCACACATGCCTTGGGTTGCCCATTCTTAAAATGAATTCTAGTATTGTTACTCTCTTCTCAGAATTCTTCGGGTGGTGAATATAAAAACTATCTTATTCTCGACTGACACCTCTGGCATACTTCACTCACTTCCAGAGGAATTTCCTGTACTGTATAACCAACTGTCACTGGAGACTTGATGAAAGTTAAGACACATGTGCAACATCTGGTCATCTTTACTGTAGATGTTTCGCCATCCAGTGGCTTTATCAATGCAGATTCTAGGACATAATTAAAAGACAGTAGAACTATGTACTGTACCTTTCTTGCACAACTTGTCAGACACTGCAACATCATGGAATCTTAGTTCAGAGGACATCTACAAAACCTTCATGGCTACTACAACTAACTCATCCCTTTGGGTAGGACCTACTTCCACTGGGGAATGCCGCCTACCAGTGACTATGCCCTCGTCTGCTACACGTCCCTGTCCACTGACACCTATATAAATGCCAGTCTCCTTGCCTTTGATCCAGAATCTCTACCACCACAGTGCTCTCAACACCAGCCCCAAGGCTAAGGGCACGATTACCTCATCTTTTGTATATAGTTCTACTGTCTTCTAATTGTCCTAGAATCTGTATTGATAAAGCCACTGGATGGCAAAACGTCTACAACACAGATAACCAGATGTTGCACATGTGTCTTAACTTTCATCTTGTCAGTATTTTATACCGTTCTTGCACACTAGAGACTTGCTCTGACTTCTGGTGACATTGCTGGTGTTGCATGTCCCACTCCATAGATGGATATTCACTATATATTCCAGGGATATTTGTTGTCTACCAATGGTTTGCTTGGTAATGGATACTTTGGTGAATATGTATTTTTATTGATACTAATGTGTTCTCTAGTGGTGTGTGTGTGTGTTCATGTATGGTTGAAGCAGTGAAACAGTCCTGGTACTTAATTTTCACTTGATTATTATTTAATAGTAGTAGGTTTGCTAAAGCTACTTCTGTACTTATGTATAAAGAAATGTAAACATCTTAAATTCTACTGACATAAGAACACTGAAACTGCAATATTTTACCTTCTTGACTGCTTATTATATCCTTTAATCTGCTTCACTATTAAATAAGCATAAAGATTATTTTAATAATAAAGTGTTGGCCTAGTCTCCTGGATATCATACATAGTGATTGTTAAATTGATACAAATATATCCAAAATTAAATGAATTCTTAAAACTGTTATTATGGCTGATGAAAAGGCCACCAGTGACCCCTGATCAATCAGGCTGTTGGTGCTGGTTCTTAATATGCCTTATCCTGTTAGGTGTTTTGGTGTGGCAAGAAGTTATGCTGGCCTGGCAACTCGTAGTGGGTCATCTCAGTATTCCCTAAGGCTACTGGATGTATTCTAAGTGCCTTCTGGGCATGTGTGGTGGATGAATTTGTCCATGGTCTTCATGCAACATGTGATCTTGAACACCGAGATTGTCGGACATTTTTGGCCATAGAAAAATAAATATTGTCAAGAGTAAGTCATTGATACAAAGAGATAGATGCAAAGATAATTAGATTACATGAGGCAGGCTGTCAAATGAAGGAAATAGGAGAAGGCATCGGTGTGTATAAGCATTCAATGAGGATCTGGTTGCATCTGTTCCATGAGGGAGGTGGATACGACATTCCCACACCAGAAGCACATCCAGGGAAGCCTAAAAACATGTCCCTCCTAACATCAACTGTAATAACTTATCTTGAATTGTTCTGCGATCATTTGCCTGAATCTTTCATGCAGTGTGGTACAAAGATTTTTATGCAAAACAGTGTTCCTTGTAACACTGCAAAATTAGTTGTTCAGTGCTTTTGCGACTATGATGTAATCTTCAGTGACTGGCCAGGTGATTCCTCAGACTCAAACCCCATGGAAAGCCTCTGGGTTGTGATAAAGAGAAATCTACAGGGAAAGTACATCAGCCCACTTCCATGGCTGGAGGTTGCCATCCGTGAGTTGGAGAATTTACCCCCCAGAAACCCTGAAGAATGTGTGTCAGTCACTTCTCAGCAGCTGAAGGATGTCCTAAAGTGTAAAGGATGACCTAATTTGTGCCATGGCTGGAGAGGGGGAGCCGGCATACTTTAGTGATGAGCATTCTAGATTGGAAATTCCTAATTCTGAGATTGCTGGGAGGATAGAAGTATCGGGAAGGGGGGTGGGGTGGCATTGTATGTCCGAGATCTCTTGAACTGTTGCATAAAAACGGGTATTAAGTCTGAAGTAACACATACAGAGTCTGTTTGGATAGAATTTTCAGAGGGGCATGAAAATTTGATTTTAGGTGTGATATACCGTCCCCCAAACTTAGATAGGGACCAGGGGAGACTACTATGGGAGGAAATTGTTAGGGCCACAAGGCACGATAGTGTAATAATTCTAGGAGACTGTAACTTTAGTCATATTGATTGGAATTTCTTGACTGGGAATTTAGAATCATACGACTTCTTAGAAGTAGTTCAGGATTGTTTTTTGAAGCAGTTTGTGACAGAACCTACAAGGGGTAATAACCTGCTTGACTTAGTTCTGGCAAACAATGAATCCCTTGTTAATAATTTAGAAATTTCAGAGGAACTGGGTGCTAGCAACCACAAATCAATTACATTTAGCATTGAATGGAAGTATGATAGTAGGGATAACTCAGTCCCAGATTTTCGCTTAGCAGATTACGATGGGCTTAGAGAACACTTATCAACTGTTGACTGGGGTAATGAAGAGAGCTATCAATATGACAGTTTTCTGAACACTACACATGCTGCTCAAAGAACGGTTATCCCGTATAAAGAAATTAGATCAAATAGAAATGACCCAAAATGGATGTTTAATAGGCTGAAATATCGACTAGGGCATAAGAAAGGAATTTATAGGCATGTCAAAAGAGGTGAGGGTCATCTTATGAATCAGTATATTGACATTAAGAGGGACATTAAAAAGGGGATAAGAAAAGCTAAAAGGGACTATGAAATTAAAGTTGCTAGGGATTCTAAAACTAACCCAAAAAGTTTTTTCCAGGTATATTGAACAAAAGTTAGAAATAAGATAGGTCCCCTTAAAAATAACTATGGGCATCTTACTGATAAAGAGAATGAAATGTGCTCGGTTTTAAATAATTATTTTCTCTCGGTTTTTACACAGGAAGACACTAACAATATTCCAGTGATTAATTTTTATAGTGAGCCAGAAGAAGATAAATTATGTAACATCACAGTCACTAGTGAGCCAGAAGAAGATAAATTATGTAACATCACAGTCACTAGTGAAATGGTTGTGAAGCAGATAGACCGACTGAAGCAAAATAAGTCACCAGGTCCTGATGAGGTTTTTTCAAGGGTTCTTAAGGAATGCAAAATGGAACTCTGTGGACCATTAACTAATATTTTTAATTTATCTCTTCAAACAGGTGTAGTGTCTGATATGTGGAAGATGGCTAATGTAATTCCTATTTTTAAAACGGGACAAGTCGTTACCGTCAAATTACCGCCCAATAAGCCTGACCTCAATTGTAGGCAAATTACTAGAGTCAATTATAGCTGAGATTATAAGAAGCCATCTCGGTAAGCATAGCTTGATTAATGATACTCAGCATGGATTCACAAGAGGCCGGTCTTGTCTAACTAATTTATTAACTTTCTTCAGTAAAGCTTTTGAGGCTGTTGACCACGATAAAGAATTTGATATTATTTACTTAGATTTTAGTAAGGCTTTTGATAGAGTTCCGCACCAAAGACTGTTAAAGAAAGTGGCAGCTCATGGCATTGGGGAAAGGGTGCTCTCGTGGATCGAATCATGGCTCACAGACAGGAATCAGTGTCCATAAATAGGGTTAAATCCAAGTGGGGATCAGTACAAGTGGCATTCCACAGGGATCAGTCTTGGGCCCGTTGTTGTTTATAATATATATCAATGATCTTGATGAAGGAATCACTAGTGATATGAGCAAATTGGCCGATGACACAAAGATAGGTAGGGTAATTGATTCAAACGTAGATGTTAGGAAACTTCAGAAGGATTTAGACAAACTCTATTCTTGGTCAGAAAAGTGGCAGATGCAGTTCATTGTAGATAAATGCAAGGTTCTGAAGCTCAGGAGTGTCTGTAACCCTAGCACTTAAAAGTTAAGTAATGTAGAACTTAACCATACAGATTGCGAAAAGGACTTGGGGGTTATGGTAAGCAGCAACCTTAAACCAAGACAGCAATGCCTAAGTGTACATAATAAGGCAAATAGATTACTGGGATTTATATCAAGAAGTGTAAGCAACAGAAGTCCAGAGGTCATACTGCAGCTTTATACATCATTAGTAAGGCCTCACCTTGATTATGCAGCTCAGTTCTGGTCTCCATATTACAGAATGGACATAAATTCGTTAGAAAACATTCAGCGTAGGATGACTAAATTAATACATAGCATTAGAAATCTTCCTTATGAAGAAAGATTGAAGACTCTTAAATTACATTCACTTGTTAGACGAAGAATGAGGGGAGACATGGTCGAAGTGTGTAAGTGGAAGATAGGTATTAATAAAGGGGATATTAATAAGGTCTTGAGGATATCTCTCCAAGAGAGAACTCGCAGTAATGGATTTAAATTAGATAAGTTTAGATTTAGAAAGGACATAGGAAAGTATTGGTTTGGAAATAGGGTAGTTGATGAGTGGAACAGTCTACCTAGTTGGGTTATTGAGGCTAGGACTTTGGGTAGTTTCAAATTTAGGTTGGATAAGTACATGAGTGGGAGGGGTTGGATTTGAGTGGAACTTGCACATCAGAGCTTATTTCTTGAGTAGCATTGAAAATTGGGTTGGGCAAATGTTTTGTTAGTGGGATGAATTGTAGAGGACCTGCCTAGTATGGGCCAACAGGCCTGCTGCAGTGTTCCTCCTTTCTAATGTTCTTATGTTCTTAAAGGGCCTGCCTAGTATGGGCCAACAGGCCTGCTGCAGTGTTCCTCCTTTCTTATGTTCTTAAAGGACCTGCCTAGTATGGGCCAACAGGCCTGCTGCAGTGTTCCTCCTTTCTTATGTTCTTATGGCTATTTTCTGCTATATAATTTCCACTCAATAAATTTAAAGGGCAATGTGTGGTGTAAATATTATGCACAGAATTCGTAGTGTGGAAATTAGGAGGTGTGGAGTTACTAAAAGTATTAGTCAGAGGGCTGAGGAGGGGTTGTTGAGGTGGTTTGGTCATTTAGAGAGAATGTAACAAAGCAGAATGACTTGGAGAGCATATAAATCTGTAGGGGAAGGAAGGCGAGGAAGGGGTTGTCCTTGAAAAGTTGGGAGGGGGGAGGGGTAAAGGAGGTTTTGTGGGCGAGGGGCTTGGACTTCCAGCAAGCATGTGTGAGCATGTTAGATAGGAATGAATGGAGACAAATGGTTTATGGGACCTGACGAGCTGTTGGAGTGTGAGCAGGGTAATATTTTGTGAAGGGATTCAAGGAAACTGGTTAGCCGGACTCGTGTCCTGGAAATGGGAGGTATGATGCCTGCACTTTAAAGGAGGGGTTTAGGACATTGACAGTTTGGAGGGACATCTAAACTGTCAGATCTGAGTACCTCTGCAAAGACAGTGATTATGCATGAGTCATGGTGAAAGTGTTGAATGATGAAAGTTTTTTCTTTTGGGGGGGGGGATTTTTCTTTCTTTTTGGGTCACCCTGTCTCAGTGGGAAATGGCCAGCTTGTTAAAAAAAAAAATAAAACATGTTAATAAAGTACTGTATGATTGTTTTAGTTCTTTGGAATTAAGTTTGATTTATATAAATTTGAGTTACCTGGAAGCCATGTTATTCACTGGAAGGTATATTATTATTTATCACCATGATTATAGCATATGTAAAGTTTTATGACAGCTAATTACAATATAGTATTTGTAATGAACTCATTATTTATTTAGTAAGTACAGTATAGGGTAATTTTTATTTAATTTCAGCTGTAACACTTGTATTCTGTTTAAAATGACCTAACAGAACCTGTTCCTTGTGCCAAGGTGTTACTTGTAATGGGAGGCGAGTCAAATGGTCGTCTGCTCGGTAATGTTGAATGCTTTGCCCTTGGTTACTCATCGTGGCGCTGTAGCATACCTGATGCAGGTGTACAACATAATGATCATAATGAACACCAGTTTCAAGTCCTCCCTGCTATGGAGAAAGCCAGGGCATACTGTGCTGTTGCTACTCATGACAACTTGGTATATATTCTTGGTAGGTATAAAATAATGACCAGAGTTTTGTTTCTTTGCAATATACTACTATGCATATATACATTAGTACAGTGGAACCTCAGCTTTTTCAGGATATGAACTGTCATTCGGTTGATTTTTTGCTTCTGGATATGAATGAAATTTCAGAATGTGAACTTCACCCTCGAGGGAGGTTCCTTAAATAAATAAATAAACAAATAAAATATTTATTTTTTTGCAAAGGTTACAATATGTGTTTACTTATCATAACATGAGTGGAGCAAAGAAAGCCAATATCATGCTGAGGCATTTCGGGCAGACTTAACCTAATACAGTAGACCGTTATTTAGCATGAGTTCATTTGGCACAATTTGAGTATAGCATGATTGAAGAATTGCGACACATTTTTATGTAACACGTCGTACGATCAATTTAACACGATTCGCGGGAAGGGAAAAAAATTTGACCTCGCGGTCGCCCGGTTGCCCGCAGTGGGTTATACCATTGAGTCAATGGGGAAGGCCTACTGCCATCCCCCTGCCACCCACACCCACCCCCACCACGCTCCCAGCCTCCAGTTTGGTTCATACGCGTGCAGGACAGAGGTACTCGGGAACCTAGCTGTGTTTATATACATACACATTTTCTTAATTTCATTGCCATTTGTTAAATCTGCCAAGCAATAATGGCACCTAGTAAGCATACAAGTGTTGCTGAAAGTGACAAGAAAAGGTTTAACCGTTCAAGTCTAGGAATTGCGAAGAAAATTGAGATATTAGACAAGCTTAAGAGCGGATCACTTGTGGTGGATATAGTGAGGGCCTATGGCGTTAATGAAGCATCGGTTCATACAATTAAAAAGAACGAGGCGAATAAATGAGCTTGTGTAATGAATAACCCAAGATGCCATCTCATGAAAAGAATGACACCTAGGTCCCAACAAGTAAATAAAACAGAAAACCTGTTGCTTGAGTGGATTGAACAAAAGACAAAGAAAGGTGCACCACTTAATTTCCTCTTAATTAGGGAAAAGGCCTTACAGTTGTTTAAAGCAGTGTGTGATAAGGAAGAAAAGCCTGAAAAAGAGTTTATGTTCAGCACAGGCTGGTTCTACAACTTTAAGTTGCATAATAAGTTACATAATATTAAGTTTTCTGGTGAAGGTACTTCAGCTGATCATACAGCAGCAAGTAATTTTCCTGCTGAATTGCAGGAAATTATTTCTGAGGGTAGCTATGAGCCACATCAAGTGTTTAATGCTGATGAGACAAGTGTTTTTTGGAAAAAAATGCCAACACAAACTTAAATCAGTCAGCAAGAGAGAAGTGCACCAGGCTTCAAGACAGCAAAGGATCACATCACCTTGCTCCTTTGCAGTAATGCATCAAGTGATTTCAAGTGTAAGTCCATGGTTATTTACCGCTCTAAGAATCCTCGTGCTTTGAAAGGTGTAGATAAAAACACCTTACCAGTAATTTGGAGGTCAAACCAGTCAGCACGGATGACAGAGGAAATATTTATTGACTGGTTTAAGCATCACTTTATTCCTGAAGTCAAGTTTTACCTGCACAGCAAGAACCTTGCATTCAAGGCTCTCTTCATTCTTGATAATTCCTGTACTCATCCACAAGCTTTGCTGGATGTGACCCCACATGTAAAAGTTGTATTTTTACCTCCAAATACAACATCTTTAACCCTTTGGGGGTTTCGGACGTGCTAGTACGGCTTACGCCCCAGGGTTTTTGACGTACTAGTACGCCTAAATTCTAACTCCCTCAAATCTAGTGAGAGAAAGCTGGTAGGCCTACATATGAAAGAATGGGTCTATGTGGTCAGTGTGCGCAGTATAAAAAAAATCCTGCAGCACACAGTGTGTAATGAGAAAAAAACTTTGACCGTGTTTTTGGATTAAAACAGCGACTTTGTACTGTATTTTCGTATGGCATTTATTGTTGTATTCTAGTTTTCTTTGTCTCATTTTATAGAATGGAAGACATATTACAGAAAGTGAGATGATTTTGACTGGTTTTACAATGAAAAGTACCTTGAAATTGAGCTCAAAGTAGCAGAAATGTTCAGATTTTACCAAAGTTCAAAAGTAAACAAATCATGCCAAGCGTCCAATACACATCAACTGGTAAGTCTAATATTCTTTCACAAGTGTTCTGATATTATTTATACCATTTCTACACTAATGCAGTAGTCTGCATAACAGTAAATCTTCTATTTTTTGTAAGAATAAAACTTCAAAGTGGAAAGCCAAAGAAATATAAGAGGGGCCTGGGGATGTGACTAACGAACAGAGAACTTGTTATTTTAGTGCCAGGAATGTCTTTCTTGTTTATTCTGGACCCTGTTCGGAAATTGGCATCTTTTGAAATTTGTGTGAAATTGGCAAAGTTGCTAAATTCTGACCACTTTTTCGGTAAATGGGTGGTTTCTTGTACTCATTCGATAGAAAAAATGGAGTTCTAGTGAAATAGTTATGATTTTTGTCGACTAGTACACTGGAATTGGCCGAAAATAGAGCTCAAAGTGAGCAAAATCACCGATGCGTAAACATTGTCAAGACCGCTAACTTCGTGAGAGCATAATTTCGTAAGTTTTCCATCAAATTTCATACTTTTGGTGTCATTATGATCGGGTAAAGATTCTCTATCTTTTCATAAGAAAAAATAATTTTTTTTTTTTTTTGAAATTTTGGCGACCCTGAGAACAAGTTTCTGAGATGGCCTGGTGACCCCCAAAGGGTTAATACAGCCACTGGATTGGGGAGTTATTAAGTCATTCAAGTGTAACTACACAAAAAAAGTTATGAAAAAACTAGTTGCATCAATGGACTCTGACTCCAACTTGGCAGTACCATCCTTCTGGAATAAATTTAACATTGCAGATGCTATCAGCTATGCTAGAAGTGCATGGAATGAAGTGCCTCAATCTGGCTGGGGAAAGTTATGGCCTTCTGTGGTTAATTCTTGCACTGGTTTCCCCTTGTTTGAGAGTCAGGTTCAGGAAATTGTTCAGCTGGCAAGGAAATTACCAGGTGATGGTTTTGAAGATATGAATGAAGACGATGTGAATGAGCTTTTAGAAGATAATAATGATGAAGACAGGAGCTCGATGCACAGATACAGGGGAGCCACATAACAGAAGAAGAAGATGAAGAAAAACCTGATGAAAAACAGTTAACATTGCAGCAGTTATGTGAGCAGTTCCTTATTATTGGTGAAGTTGCAGACTTTTTCACTGAAGTGGACCCTGACAAATCTAGAAGTAGTGCTTTGAAACGGGGTCTAGACCAGCTGATAATGCCTTACCATCAGCTGTACAATGTATTGCAGGGTAAAACAGCCTAGAGAACCATTACAGAATTTATGCACACTCCAATACAACCATCGACTTCAGTACCAGAACCTCTACCATCCACTTCTGTCGACAACCAACAGTCATCCACCTCAGCCCAGTAGGGCCACACCATCCATATCCACTCTCTCTACAATCATCCACACACACCATTACTCACAGTTTAAGGTAAGAAATACAGTGGACCCCCCTTACGAATGCATCGCCTTATGTTAAATCTGCCATACGAAGCATTTGAACGCAAAAATTTTGCCTCGCCTCACGATAAAAAACTTGCCTTACGTGATTCATCCAGGACGCATCCCACATGTGGCCTCAGCGCCAGTGTTTACAAGCCAGCCAGTGTGGTCGCATCTACGCATACATTCGGTACATTTCACATTATTCCAGTGTTTTTAGGGCTTGTAACTGCAAAATAAGACACCAAGGACCCCAAGAAAGCTTCTAGTGCCATCCCTGTGATAAAAAGGGCGAGAATTAGTATGGAATTGAAAAAAGAGATTAAGGAAATGTGTGCAAAGTGGGTTGAACTACAAGCCTTTATGGATAAAAATCACCCTGACACAGCTACTGCAAGCCGTGTTGGCAACCTGTACAATGACAATGTTATGGCCCATTTTAGGAAAGTCATAAAGGAACGGAAGGTACAGAGCTCTATGGACAGATTTGTTGTGCGACAGAGGTCCAGTGACTCTCAAAGGGAAGTAACCCCGGAAAAGGACTTGCTACCTCAAGTCCTAATGGAAGGGGATTCCCCTTCTCATCAATAACAACTTCCACACTCTCCCCTCCTCCCATCCCATCAGTCATCACCAGATCTTCAATAAAGGTAAGTGTCATGTATTCTATTCTTAGTAGAGTAGTAATTGTGCATGTCTTCTTCAGTTTGTGTATATTAAAATTAATATTTCATGTGGTAAAATTTTTTTTTTTTTCATACTTTGGGGTGTCTTGCACGGATTAATTTGATTTTCATTATTTCTTATGGGGAAAATTAATTCGCCTTACGATAATTTCAGCTTACGATGAGCTCTCAGGAACGGCTTAATATTGTAAGGCGGGGGTCCACTGTACTATTATTTCTATTGCATTTGTAATTTTTGAGCAGTAATATATCACGACAATGAACTACAATTACGTGTTCACTTTTATTTTTGTAAGATCTGTTGGTATAAAAAAAAGTTGTTTGGCTTTTTGGGGACTCCCAGGAACGTAACCCTATTTTTCCCATAAGTTCTTCAGTTTAATTAGCACAATTTTTTACCTAACAGCATTTTCAGGAACGTAACTACCGTGCTGAATAACAGTCTACTGTACTAATAGACTACTTAAGTCTAGACAGGTGAAAAGTGTACTAGTAGTGGTTACCAATGTTTTTCTGATAGTGGTGCCAACTACTTGCAGCCTTTTGAAGTTTCTCTTTACTGTTATTATTAGTATTACTATTTTTTTTTTCAACAAACCGGCCATTTCCCACCAAGGCAGGGTGGCCCAAAAAGAAAAACGAAAGTTTGTCTTTTGAAATTTAGTAATTTGTAAAGGAGAAGGGGTTACTAGGCCCTTGCTCCCAGCATTTTAGTCGCCTCTTACAACACGCATGGCTTACGGAGGAAGAATTCTTTTCCACTTCCCCATGGAGATAAGAGGAAATAAACAAGAACAAGAACTAGAAAGAAAATAGAAGAAACCCCAGAGGGGTGTGTATATATATGCTTGTACATGTATGTGTAGTGTGACCTAAGTGTAAGTAGAAGTAGCAAGATGTACCTGAGATCTTGCATGTTTATGAGACAGAAAAAAGACACCAGCAATCCTACCATCATGTTAAAACAATTATAGGTTTCTGTTTTACTCACTTGGCAGGACGGTAGTACCTCCTTGGGGGGTTGCTGTCTAGCAACCTACTACCTACAATTATTACTATTGTATTATTGTTATAATAATAATTATTATTATTATTATTATTATTAGTAGTAGTAGTAGCAGTAGTAGTATGTACGTATGTGGTGAAGGGGCTTTTGATCCCTAAATTAATAATAATAATAATAATAAAAATATAGGTACAGTAGTAGGTTGGTAGACAGCAACCGCCCAGGGAGGTACTACCGTCCTGCCAAGCGAGTGTAAAATGAAAGCCTGTAATTGTTTTACATGATTGTAGGATTGCTGGTGTCCTTTTTTCTGTTTCATAAACATGCAAGATTTCAGGTACGTCTTGCTACTTCTACTTACACTTAGGTCACACTGCACATACATGTACAAGCATATATATAAATACCCCTCTGGGTTTTCTTCTATTTTCTTTCTAGTTCTTGTTTTTGTCTATTTCCATGGGGAAGTGGAATAGAATTCTTCCTCCGTAAGCCATGTGTGTCGTAAGAGGCGACTAAAATGCCGGGAGCAAGGGGCTAGTAACCCCTTCTCCTGTATATATTACTAAATTTAAAAGGCAAAACTTTCGTTTTTCCTTTTGGGCCACCCCACCTCAGTGGGATATGGCTGGTGCATTGAAAGAAAGAAGAATAATAAAAATAATTATTATAATAATATATAAGTACTAATAATGATGATAATAATACATAATAATAATGTATAATATAATAATAACAATATAATACTATATAATAATAATAATGTAATACATAAATAATAATAATACATAAATAATACAATAATAATAATTATAATAATAATACTATGTACGTACTGCGTATAATTTAATTTGACAATACCACCACGGTGCTCACCAGTGCACATGTGCTTACGGAGCTATCCTCACGGTGCAAGGAATTTTCGTTATTTCCTTACGTTTCATGCAGTTAATTTGACAGATTTCTTTCTTCTAACCATGGGTCCTATAAGAGAGCAAGTGCAAAGGACAGTGCCAAGAAGAAAAAGAGGATGATTTGCATGGAATTAAAGCAAGAAATCATTGATATGCACAGACTAGGTATGAGGGTTAACCCTTTGAGGGTTTCGGACATACTAGTACGGCTTACGACCCAGGGTTTTTGGCGTACTGGAACGAGCAAATTCTAGCGCCCTCAAATCTAGTGGGAGAGAGCTGGTAGGCCTCCATATGAAAGAATGGGTCTATGTGGTCAGTGTGCATGGTATAAAAAAATATTGCAGCACACAGTGCATAATGAGAAAAAAAAAAACTTTGACCATTTTTTTGGAATAAAACAGCGACTTTGCACTGTATTTTCGTATGGTATTTATTGTTGTATTTTAGTTTTCTTGGTCTCATTTTATAGAATGGAAGGCATATCATAGAAATTGAGATGATTTTGACTGGTTTTACAATGAAAAGTACCTTGAAATTGAGCTCAAAGTAGCAGAAATGTTCGATTTTTTACTAAAGTTCAAATGTAAACAAATCATGCCAAGCGTCCAATACACGTCAACTGGTGAGTCTAATATTCCTTTGCCAGTGCGCCAATATGATTCATACCATTTTCTACACTAATGCAGTAGTCTGCATAACAGTAAATCTTCTATTTTTTGTGAGAATAAAAATTCAAAGTGGAAAGCAAAAGAATGTAAGAGGGGCCTTGAGACGTGACTAATGAACAGAGGAAATGTCATTTTAGTGCCAGGAATGTATTTCTTGTTTGTTCTGGACCCTATTCGGAAATTGGCATCTTTTGAAATTTGTGTGAAATTGGCAAAATTGCTAAATTCTGACCACTGTACTGGATAGTTGAAATTGGTAAATGGGTGGTTTCTTGCACTCATTCAATAGAAAAAATGGAGTTCTAGCGAAATATTCATGTTTTTTGTCGACTAGTTCAGTGGAACTGGCCGAAAATGGGTCTCAAAATGGGCAAAATTGCCGATGCGTAAACATCGCCGAGACCGCTAACTTTGCGAGAGCATAATTCCGTAAGTTTTCCATCAAATTTCATATTTTTGGTGTCATTATGATCGGGAAAAGATTCTCTATCTTTTCATAAGAAAAAATTATTTTTTTTTTTTTTTTAAATTTGGCCGACCCTGAGAACGAGTCTCGGAGAGGGCCTGTCGACCCTCAAAGGGTTAAGGACTTGGCAAGTACAATATATGTACAATATGTACAATACTAAAGCAGAAAGAGTCTATAAAGGCTATAGCGCCAGCAAAATTACAGTAATTTCTAAGCAGCGGACCTCTGTCAGTGAAAAGATGGAAAAGCTGCTGTTGACATGGTTGATGGAGAAACAGCTTACAGGAGATACATAGTGTTGTGAGATAAACATAAAAATTGTACATAGCAGTTTTTAAGAAAAGTGTGAACTCCTGACAGGATATGCCGCTCTGCATTTCTTCTCCAAGGTATGTAAATGTCATATTTACACCAGATCTGATTCAGTTAGCTTCATAAACTCCATTTTCTCTTATAACAACATCTCTGACGTTTTCTTAGTGAGAATGCGTGACCACTCTCGTGACCACAATCCTCCTCCCTCTGCTGTCCACATAATGACATTTTATTCATTTATTTTTTTTTTTTTTATTATCACACTGGCCGATTCCCACCAAGGCAGGGTGGCCCGAAAAAGAAAAACTTTCACCATCATTCACTCCATCACTGTCTTGCCAGAAGGGTGCTTTACACTACAGTTTTTAAACTGCAACATTAACACCCTTCCTTCAGAGTGTATATCCTAGAGTGTATATCAGGTTTCTGTGTCATTTATATTGTTTATTATGTCATATTAGATGAATTGTGACAGAAAAATAAGCCGCAGAGCTGATGTTATAGTTATTTTTGCCTCGTGAGCAAGAATTCAGTTGGAATGAATTAATTGTATTTCAATTAATTTAAATGAGGAAAATTGACCCAGCATACGAACAAATCAGGATACGAATAAGTCCACGGAATGGATTAAATTTGTAAGCTGAGGTTCCACTGTATTTACGAAACAAAATCCTTCTGTATCTTGCATGCCTCTGCAAAGACAGTGATGGTGTGAATGATGTTGAAAGTGCTTCTTATTTTGGGTCACCCAGCCTTGGTGGGAGACGACTGGCATATAATAAAAAAAAAAATATGAGTTCAGCAATTTTAGAATTTCCTTCCTTTTCATTTTGCCACAGTAAACCTTCGATTTAATGAACTTTGGAAATATGTAACAGGATCCAATGGGTCAATAGGTTTGGAAGCCATGAACAAAGTCCTTTGGTTCTAGAATTATTATTGTTACAATCATGGCAAAATAATCTTTTCTCAGTCCACTACAGATGCCATTATTGGCCACCTGTCCCCTTGCTCCCAACAGTTTAGCTGCCCTTTACAACATGCATTGCTTGCAGAGGAAGAATTCTCACTCACTTCCACACAAAATTAAAAGAAAGGACCACAAGGACAAAAACTATTAAGAAATTAAAAGGAAATCCAGATGAGTGTGTATATAAATACTTGTACATGCACAGTTCCATGTGTAGTGAATACTGGGTGTAAGTAGTGGTAGCAAGATTTACCTGTCATCTTATGTTTTTATGAAACAAAAGATCCTCAAAGGAGGTGATCCAACTGAATTGAACAACTATAGGCCTATATCAAACTTGCCCCTACTATCTAAAATATTCAAGAAATTAATTCACAAACTTGAACATTACGGGGTCAGAGGACACTCTCTCAATTACCTAAAAATCTTATCTTAGCAATAGAAACTAGTATGTATACACTAATGGAGCTAACTCCACTACACAACCTGTTCTTGTTGGAGTCCCACAGGTAAGTGTCCATGGCCCACTCCTCTTTCTCATTTACACCAACGACCTCCCAAATGCATCTAAACTCCTTAAACCCGTTTTATTTGCAGATGTCACTACTTATGTCTTCTCTCACCCAAACCCAACCATACTAACAGACACTGTAAATGACGAACTACTAAAAATATCTACGTGGATGATTACCAACAAACTTACTCTCAGTATAGACAAAACATACTTCATGTTGTTTGGAAACAGCTTCAAATGTACAGCTAAACTTATTGATGAATGGTTCACCCATTTCAAGACACAGAGGGCAAATTTCTTGGTCTCCACCTTGACTACAGTCTCAAATTCCAGACCCACATACAGCAAATATCCAAGAAAGTCTCCAAAACAGTAGGCATCCTTTCAAAGATACAGTACTATGTACCCCAAATGGCTCTTCTTGCTCTTTACCACTCTCTCACCTATAGTATTGTGCATGGGGCTCAACCACAGCAAATCACCTTAAACCTTTAATAACCCAACAAAAAGCTGCAGTGCGATTGATTACCAACGCCTGCACTAGACAGCACACTTCACCACTTTTTAAGAGCCTTAACTTGCTTAGTATACAAAACATCCACACTTACTATTGTGCCACACAGAACATTACACTCAAATATTAACCCTCCTCTCAAACTACTTGATAACTACAACAGATCACTCAGGCACAAATCACTCTTCAATATTCCTTGTGTCCATCTCTCCCTATGCAAAAATGCTATGCACATAAAGGGCCCAAAGATCTGGAATTATTCATTACCAGAGCACATTAAACGGCCCCTGCCTGCAAATCAGTTTAAGGCCTTATTAGAAATAACCTCATTACCCAAAATTAACCAGACAAACACTTTACTTAATACCTACCAGTTACTCAAAAGTTGCTCAAAAAAACGCCTAAATATTTAACCCCTTGACTGTTGAAACCCCAAATCCTGAGGTGTCTTCTAAGGTATTGAAGAATTTTTGAAAAAAAAAAAAAAAAAAAAAAAATCTTATGAAATGATAGAGAATCTTTTCCCAATGGTAATGACACCAAAAACACGAAACTTGATGGAAAACTTATGGAATTATGCTCTCGCGAAGTTAGCGACCTCGGCAATATTTACGAATTGGCGATTTCGCCCACTTTGAGCCCTATTTTTGGCTAATTTCATTGTTCCAGTCGACCAAACTCATAGCTATTTCTTTAGAACTCCATTTGCTCTATTGATTGAGTACAAGACACTGCCCATGTACCGATTTCAACTACCCAATAACGTGGTCAAAAATTTGCAATTTGGCCAATTTCATGAAAATTAAAAAATATTCTAATTTCAAAATGGGGTCCAGAATGAGCAATGCAGACATTCCTGGCTCTAAAATAACATTTTCTTTGTTCATAAGTCACGTCTCCAGACCCCTCTTGCTTTCTATTTCAAATTTTTATTCAAACAAAAAATAGAAGATTTACTGTTATGCAGGCTACTGCAATATTGTAATAATTGTATAAATAATGTCAGTCCATTCATGACTGCATATTAGAATGGCTTGTTGGACATTTATTGGACAATGACATCATTTGTTTACTTTTGAACGTCGGCAAAAATCAAACATTTCCCCTACTTTGAGCTCCATTTCAAGGTTCTTTTCATATAAAATCAATCTATTTCTATGATATGTTTTCCATTCTATCAAATGAGACCAAGAAAGCGAGAATACAGCCATAAATACTATACGAAAATACACCACAAAGTCAGCGTTTTAATCCAAAAAAACGGTCAAGAGTTTTTTTTTTTTCTCATTATGCACTGCGTGCTGCAGGATTTTTTTTATACAGTGCACACTGACCACACAGGTCCATTCTCTCACATGTGGGCCTACCAGCTTTCTCCTGCTTGATTTGAAGCTGCTAGAATTTTTGAGTATACAGGTCTCCCTCAACATTCGCGAGGGTTAGGGGGATCAAGAGCCTCACGAATGTTGAAAAACCGTCAATGCTTGGTGCCCCAATATATTGTAGGGAAATATATTACAATACTGCTTCCTTAACTTGTTGAACCATGAATAATCATAAAATACATGAAAATGTCGTAGATTGTACTAAATATATACATGTTATGCTTTAATAATGTATGTTATTTAATAACATGTATTTTTATAACATGTATGTTATTAAATACCACAGACTCCACCACTTCCTCAACCACTGTGAGTCCCTACTACCCTCCCTCCGACCCCCGCAACTGGCAGCCAGCCCTCCCACCACTCAGTGTGGTGAATGTTTTGTTTGTTCATTATTTGCTATTAAACTACAGAATAAATAATGTAAACCCATTCATGACTGCATATTGGAATGGCTATTAGGAAAGGTATTAGATGGTGACATCATGTGTTTATTCTTGAACACAGCAAAGAATCGAACATTTCTGCTATTGCTAATAATAACAATAGTAATAATAATAATAATAATAATAATAATAATAATAATAATAATAATAATAATAATAAATATGATATAATTGAAGAAGGAAATTGTACAAAAATACGAGGGAGTGGTTGACACATCGTCAGTGTGACTTTGTTTATGCTGGAGTGAACATTAGTCTCCCTGCTCTTCCAAACATTTCACAATAATTCAGCGGTTGAGGCAGTGGTATTTAATAACATATATGTTATAAATAATAATAGTACATGTTATTATTAATAACATGTATTATTATTAACATGTATGTATTTAATAACATATATGTTATAAATAATAATAGTACATATTATTAATAACATGTATTATTATTAACATGTATGTTATTAAATACCATTGCCTCAATCACTGCCTCTACCACTCCAGTCACACTCAATCTACAAGCACCAAACACAATGAATTATTGTGAAATGTTTGGAAGAGCAGGGAGACTAATGTTCACTCCAGCATAAACAAAGTCACACTGACGATGTGTCAACCACTCCCTCGTATTTTTGTACAATTTCCTTCTTCAATTATATCATATTTATTATTATTATTATTATTATTATTATTATTACTATTGTTATTATTAGCTGTAGCAGAAATGTTTAATTCTTTGCAGTGTTCAAGAGTAAACACATGATGTCACTGTCTAATACCTGTCCGAATAGCCATTCCAATATGCAGTCATGAATGGGTTTACATTATTTATACTGTAGTTTAATAGCAAATAATGAACAAACAAAACACTCACCACACTGAGTGGTGGGAGGGCTGGCTGCCAGTTGCGGGGGTCGGAGGGAGGGTAGTAGGGACTCGCAGGTGGTGGGAAACTTAAATATGATTTGGCGGCTGGGAATTTGGCGGTTGGGAATTCGCGAATGTGTGAAGCCTGTGAAAGTTGAAAACGTGAATGTTGAGTGAGACCTGTATATATGTCAAACACAGTGGCTCGTAAGATGTATATATATGACCAAAACAGTCAAAGGGTTAAGAGTGCTCAACTATTTGATCATTTATTTTAGACTTAAAATTGTTTCAGTTTCATTGTATATTGTGCTTGAACAGGAAAAAATGCCTCTAACTAGTGCTCATATTGGGGAATTTAAGGCCAGCAAAGGTTGGTTTGAGAGATTTAACCCTTTGACTGTTTTCGACGTATAAATACGTCTTACGAGCCAATGTCTCTGACGTATGTATACTCAATAATTCTAGAGGCTTCAAATCAAGCAGGAGAAAGCTGGTAGGCCCACATGTGAGAGAATGGGTCT
The DNA here is from genome assembly GCF_038502225.1 of Cherax quadricarinatus. Classification (NCBI taxonomy): domain Eukaryota; kingdom Metazoa; phylum Arthropoda; class Malacostraca; order Decapoda; family Parastacidae; genus Cherax; species Cherax quadricarinatus. Next base: position 11,501,878 of record NC_091315.1, read on the forward strand.
GTGTGGTCAGTGTGCACCACAAAAAAAATCCTGCAGCACACATTTCGTAATGAGAAAAAAAAACTCTGATCGTTTTTTTGGAATAAAACGCCGACTTTGAGGTGTATTTTCGTATAGTATTTATCGTTGTATTCGCGTTTTCATGGTCTTAGGTGATAAAATGGAAAACATATTACAGAAATAGAGATGATTTTCATTACTTTGACGATGAAAACGACCTTGAAACTGAGCTCAAAGTAGCGGAAATGTTCGATTTTTACCAATGTTCAGGAGTAAATAAATCACACCACACGTCCAATACACATCAACTGGGGAGTCTAATATTCTTTCACTAGTGCACTGATATTATTTATATCATTTTTACAATAATGCAGTAGTCTGCATAACAGTAAATTTTGTATTTTTTTGTATGAATAAAAAATCAAAATAGAAAGCAATAATAATAAAAGAGGGGCCTAGAGATGTGACTAATGAACAGAGCATATGTTATTTTAGTGCCACGAATGTCTACCTTGTTTATTCTGGACCCTATTTTGAAATTGGCATTTTTTTTAGTTTGTGTGAAATTGGCCAAATTGCCAATTTCTGACCACCATATTGGGAAGTCCAAATTAGTAAATGGGAGGTTTCTTGTACTCAGCTGATAGATATAATGGAGTTCTAAAGAAATAGCTATGAGTTTGGTCAATTGGAACAATGGAATTGGCAGAAAATAGGGCTCAAAGTCGGCGAAATCGCCGATACGCATATGTCGCCGAGACCGCTAACTTCGCGGGAGCATAATTCCATGAGTTTTCGACCAAATTTCGAACTTTTGGTGTCATTACCATCGGGAAAAGATTCTCTATCATTTCATAAGAAAAAATAATTTTTTTTTTTTCAAAAATTGAGCGACATAGAATGACAGTTTCAGAAAGGGGCCTGAAACAGTCAAAGGGTTAAGAATTGTAGTGGCATACACAGTGTGATAAGGCATGGCGAAGCTGAAAAATTCCAACCCCAAGAAGTGTTCAGTTGTGATGAAACAGGCCTGTTCTGGAAGAAAATGCCTAACAGGACCTACATTACTCAGGAGGAAAAGCCACTCCCAGGGCACAAGCCTATGAAAGACAGGCTAACTCTCATGTTTTGTTGTAATGCTAGTGGGGATTGCAAAGTGAAGCCTTTACTCATGTATCACTCTGAAAATCCCAGAGTGTTCAAGAAAAACAGTGTCTCATCACTCGTCAGTACTCTTCAATAAAGGTAAGTGTCATTTTAACATTGATTTATATAGTTATTGTGCATGTCTCATTGTTTTCTTTGTAGGGAAATGTATATTTCATGAAATTTTTTTTTTTAATACTTTTAGCTGTCTGGAATGGATTAATTGGATTTCCATTATTTCTTATGCAGAAAATAAATTCCTTAACGATAATTTCATCTAACGATGAGCTCTCAGGAACAGATTAATATCGTAAGCAGAGGGTCCACTGTATAGAGGGTCTTGTCAGTATTATGAGTAAGTTTATTGGTTACCATGCAGATAGAAATCTTTACATGCTCCTCATTCACTATGTTGTTGAAGACAATAAGATTTGAGCTAGATATGAAATGTTGTGTCATCTATAAACAGAACTGGTGTAAGTTCCTGGGAGGCATTCAAGAGGTCATTTTATGTAGATGAGGAATACTTGTGGGCCAAGGATATTACCCTGAGGCACCCTTATTTTGAGAGTTTGTGTTAATGAGGTAGTATCAAGTTGATGTCTGTCAGCAAAGCAGGACTTGTATAAATGAAAGCATGCCTTTAAATACCATAATGCTCTAGCTTCAACAGCAAGATATTTTATTCTACAGTGCCAAGTGCTTTTTATAAATCATTCAAGGCCCATTAGGTATTACTTTCTTGAGCTGAATAAACAGAGTCTGGCATCTTATTGTTATTAAGCATTTTTACATAAGGTTATTTCATTACAGGTGGTCAGACAAACAGCACATTTCTTGCTTCGTGTGAGTGCTACAGGGTACTTACTAACACCTGGCATCAATTATGTGACTTACCAGCACCTGTCCATGGGGCAGCAGCTGCATTCCTTGATGGAGTCCTCTACTTTGCTGGTGGAAAGTCACATGAGAAATATGAAAATCAGCTTTTGGTAATTTTGCTAAATTGTTATAAATTTTAATCTCATAGTATCATGCATGTAACACTATGAGCACACACTCCTAAACACATTTTTTTTTCACTAAACACATTACACTTTTGGCAGGTTTTTTTGACAAGCTTTACAATATGTTACCCAGAGGATGTCTCTTGGTGTCACTGCCTTTGTGGTCTGGTCCCAAATCAGGCCTCCTGGTGGATCAAGGCCTGATCAGCCAGGCTGTTACTGATGGCTTCACACAACCTAACATATGGCCCATACTATAATGGTAGTGGGTTTGTGTCAGCCATATTTGATATTGTTTTAATGTCACCTTTGCACCATTTATAACATTCTGGTATACAGTGGTCCCTCGTTTTTCGTAGTTAATCCGTTCCAGGAGTTGCTACCATTATCGAAATCTACGATTTTTTAATCAATTTTCCCCATAAGAAATAATGTAAATACAATTAATCCGTTCCTGACACTCAGAAGTATTAAAACAAAAATTTTTTTTACATGAAATATAGATGTAGTACATAAACAATACAATGGGAAATGATGAATGAAACATTAACAGCATAACACTTACCTTTATTGGAGATTCTTCTTAGTGTATGGGAGACTGGAGGAGGAGAGAGATTGGATTGTTTACAGTTTGGAAGGGGAATCCCCTTCCAGCAACACCTCAGGTACCAATTGCTTTTCTGGGGTTGTTTCTCTTCTCTGTTTCTTAATGCCACTAGGACCACCTTGAGAGTCACTGGAGTCCTGTCTCACAAAATAACTGTGGAGAGAGCTCTGTTTCTGGTGTCTCTAACACTTCCCTAAAATAGCCCAAGACTTTGTCACTGTACATGTTGCCAACATGGCTTGCAACAACCTTGTCAGGGTGATGTTTCTCCATAAATCTTTCCACTTGTGCCACTTTCATATTGTTCAGTGATTATTTTTTTTTTATTATCACACTGGCCGATTCCCACCAAGGCAGGGTGGCCCGAAAAAGAAAAACTTTCACCATCATTCACTCCATCACTGTCTTGCCAGAAGGGTGCTTTACACTACAGTTTTTAAACTGCAACATTAACACCCCTCCTTCAGAGTGCAGGCACTGTACTTCCCATCTCCAGGACTCAAGTCCGGCCTGCCGGTTTCCCTGAACCCCTTCATAAATGTTACTTTGCTCACACTCCAACAGCACGTTAAGTATTAAAAACCATTTGTCTCCATTCACTCCTTCAGTGATGTTTTTCTTAAATTCAATCGTATTTCTCACCTTCTTTACCACAGGCTTGGCACTAGGAGATTTCTTTGGAGCCATGGTAGCTTATTTAGTACTTGCAAGCACTAAAATGAGTGGAATATTATGAAATATTTCGTAGGAGCACATGAGGGGACCTTTGCTCACTGGTAAACAATGCCAGACTGGCTGGGTAGGGAGGCTGCCCCAGCTCACACCGTGCGTATGCATCCCGGACAAACTACTATTCGCGAGTCAACCTATGATTAGCGAGCCCATGTTTATACGAAAATATCCCTATGATTTCCAAAATCTATGATTCCCGAGAACTACAAAAAACGAGGCACCGCTGTATTTTTAAATGCTTATACAGCAACATACTGTATATTGTAATAAACAGAATAGAGGAAATCAGTTCTAATATACATTATTTAGGTATGCATACTGTTCAGAGAGCCTGTCGTAAGTCTGAGTCATCTGTAAACGTACATTGCTAAGTAAGGAGAGGCTGCATTACACATAACTCATTAGTAGATAAATAGATCTAATTAAAGATTGTGTATGTTGAACTGTACTTCTTATACAATTTATTGCTTTTATATTATGGTGAAATTTTTATATTATAGATGGGTGTGATTCATAGATGGGAGTGATGGATATATGACCTTCAGGTCTCTTTCACAATGTTGTGAAATTCTCTTTGCAGATTTGGTTAGTAGTAGTGTATTGTTCAGTAGTGCTGAACTAACACATTGCTTCAGACACTTGAGGATGGCTGGTCGGGTCCCTTGTAGTTATTCCTTCCTCATATGATATTATTACAACATTTTGGTAATTCAGTTAAAGTATAGTGGAATGTTTGAACAATTTTCTTAGCTCATCAGTTATTTCCCAGTAAAGTAGAGTGATCCAAACTAGAAACAAATTGATTCCATCAAACACACTCACTAGTTATCTTTCTACAAAAGTTCAGACATTGCTTTTCACTATTGACTCGAACTGTTGACTCGAACCTTCATGCTGAAAATATGTCTCTTCATGCAACAATAACAAACCATGAATCTAAGTTACTTCACCTTGAGAACAAGATCAACAACCTTGAACAACAGCTAACATCATCTGGCATGACTGATTTTGGCAAGACCTTCCAATCAGTCATAGCCAGCCACACAGGTCAAATCACTTCCCTAAACATGAAGATTGATAATGCCGTCAAGGACTGGAAAACAAACATGGATACCCAATTGAACAATTATTTTGCTACCCAAGATGACAAGACAGAGCAAGACAAGTTATCTGATGCAGTAATAATTAACACTCCACTCTTTCCCAGCGAATTAAACCATACAAACTGCAAAGATACAACTCTCCAGATCATACGTGACCACCTACATGTTAATGTACCAGTGTCAGAAATAAAAGAATCGCAGTTACTAGGGAACCAAAGTAGAAAAAGTGTTATGCTAAGATTTCACACACAAGACAGGAAAAAAGATCTAATAATTTCATCTATCAAAGCAAAAAAAGATATATACATAAACGAGTGTCTCACAAAAAAACGACAGAACCCCCTGTACAGAGTGAGAAAGCTAAAACGAGAGAATAATGCTAAAATTCACCAGTGCTTTGTACGTGATGGTCAAATTCTAGTAAGAAAAACTAATGTAGGCCGTGTGTACTACATTACAAATGAAAATGAACTAACAAACTTCCTTCATGATGCAAACATTACAGAGTCTGACTAATATTAGTGACCAAATCCTTACTACGTTAGTGTATGTTATTATGCCATTATTGAACTGATCCCTGTACTATCACCTCCTAGATAGTATTTACTACCTCATTATCCCAGGTGTCCCACACAGTTCTTTGTGCGACCCAATTTGTGTTATCTTCCCAGATTCCCAATTCACAATTTATTTTTTGTTAATAGGATACTTACTCTTTAATAATATCTGCATTACCTTTTTCTTTCCTACTTAAGCACTGTTAAAATTCTCTTATAATCATACCTAATTTTCCCTTTTCTCTCAAACTACAAATAACAAACTAGTGTATGTTCCTACTACACTACTGTGCAATACCTTGAACCATCCCTCACTAGCTAGTTTCAACTACCTCAAATAATATTCCTATAGTGATATTAATTGCTCAAACTTTATGCTATTAGACAATTCATACTCTCAGATTATTTTCATATCTTAGTGACTATATTGTGTGTGCAATTAGTGTATATTTCAATTACATTATTGTTCAAGGCCCAAAACTATCTTTTGCTAGCTACTACCAACTACCTCATATTATTTTTTACTTTTTATAGTACAATAAATTGCTCAACTTATTATATATAACAAATCAGATCTTACTCCCAAATCAATATCATATCTTAATTACTATCTGCCAATTTAACTTTGTTTACCATTACATATTTAACCCTTTGAGGGTCGACAGGCCCTCTCCGAAACTCGTTCTCAGGGTCGGCCAAATTTAAAAAAAAAAAAAAATTATTTTCTCATATGAAAAGATAGAGAATCTTTTCCCGGTCATAAAGACACCAAAAGTTTGAAATTTGATAGAAAACTTACGGAATTATGCTCTCGCAAAGTTAGCGGTCTCGGCAATGTTTACACATCGGCGATTTTGCCCACTTTGAGCCCCATTTTCGGCCAATTTCACTGTACTAGTCGACAAAAAACATGAATATTTCGCTAGAACTCCATTGTTTCTATCGAATGGGTGCAAGAAACCACCCATTTATAAATTCAACTATCCAGAACAGTGGTCAGAATTTAGCAATTTTGCCAATTTCACACAAATTTCAAAAGATGCCAATTTCCGAATAGGGTCCAGAATAAACAAGTAGCTTTACATAACAACCTTAGTTTATATATTCACAATTGTTAAAATAATCAAGGTGCTATTCTCAGGTGCTAAAGTGTAATAAATTCACTATTTTTGCCATTATATTCCCTAGCTCATTTATTTGATTACCACTTTATTTGTTCACCACAAAGTTTTTTTTAGTCCCTTATATATTGTCCCCTTTATTTTAGCTATAAAGAACTACCTTAGATCAATTTTTTTACATTTGTTAAAATAACTCAGGTGCTATTTTATAGCTTTAGAATATTTACTTTGTCTTATACTTAATTCTAACTATAGATTCACTATAAATCTTATGATAACAAGCATTGATCATGATACCAACCTCTTACTGAATGACTTAAATGAATCAAACAGTAACTGTAATTACTACACAGCAGAACAATCAAATGCACTTCTCAGAGCCAACAACAACATAACTGTCTTTAACTACAATATGAGATCTTTAAGTAAACATTACGATGACCTCATAGCATTACTAAATTCCCTGCATTCCAGTATATCCATCATTACTCTCACCAAAACCTGGCTGAAGCCTGATACTACAGATGTCTATGCCATTCCTGGTTACACAGCCATACACAACTGTAGGTCAGATCAACAAGGGGGTGGCACAGCTATATACTACTCAGACCAACTAGAATATATCACTAATACTTGCACAAGGGATGAACATGGGGAATATATAATAGCTAAATTCAAATCCAAATACCTACAAAAACCTCTCACAGTGATAAACATCTACAGAGTACCACAGTCAAACATTAGCCGTTTTAGTGACAACCTAGGAAGTATGATAACTGATGCATGCATGAACAAAGATCACTTTCTACTCTCAGGTGACTTCAGTATAAATCTCCTGCAAGACCAGGACCCACACGTTACTGAATTCACAAACTCTATGAGTAACTGCATGTTGCTACCAACAGTAACAAAACCTACAAGAGTTACAGAGACTAGTGTTTTCCTACTTGACCACATCTGGACGAACACCATATCCCCATTAAAATCAGGCATAATCACAGATAATACCACAGATCACTACCCTACCTTCCTCATCACAAACCTTGGCAAATTACCCCAAGACACTACTAAAGTCACTTTCAGACTTCACAATGAGGCAGCCATTAATAACTTCACAGCAGCAGTGACAAACATTGACTGGCACACTGAGCTAGAAATCTATACAGATATTGACGAATGTATTAATAATTTTCTAAAAAAGACCCAATACCTTTATAACAAGCATTGCCCACAAAAAACTAAACAGATGACAGCTAAGAGACTGAACAGTCCCTGGCTAACACCCAGCATCCTCAAATCCATAAATACAAAGCACCTATACGAAAAACAGTACAGAATGGGTCACATAACCAGAGACCAAACAAAACGTTACTCGTCAATCCTAACCAGCCTGATAAGAAGGGCTAAAAAACTGTATTATGAGAACAGATTATCCAACTTACGAGGTGATATAAAAAAGACCTGGAAAACCCTATCAGAAATTCTAGGAACAAAAAAGATATCATGAAATAGCAAAATTGAATTAACAAAACCAGATGAACCCCAACTCCCACCAACTGAAACAGCGAACAGACTCAATGATTTCTTCTCCACTATAGGAAAAAACCTTGCCAATAAAATCCCAAGCTCAGATATCCCACCCAATGACTACCTCACTGGCAACTACCCGAACACACTATTCCTAGCTCCGACTAACCCTACTGAAGTCTCCCTTATTATCAATACACTAAAAAACAAGACAGGAGATTTAAATACCTTACCACCCTTTATATACAAAAAAGCATCACAAGTACTATCACCAATCATTGCAACACTCTTTAACAAATCCATAGAATCCTCTACCTTCCCTACAGTTCTCAAAAAAGCAAGGGTCACCCCGATCTATAAAGGAGGAGACCAAACAGGCTTGAAAAACTATAGGCCAATATCCAACTCACACCCTCTCTCTAAAATCTTCGAAAAATTAATTCATAAGCAAATCTATTCCTACCTCATCTCCCACAACTTACTCAACCCATGTCAATTTGGGTTCAGGCCTAATAAAAATACTAATGATGCTATTATACACATGCTAGAACACATATACACTGCAACAGAGAAAAAAGAAGTCCCACTGGGTATCTCCATAGACTTACGTAAAGCTTTTGATACAGTTGACCATGACTTGCTCCATATAAAATTGTCACACTATGCTATAAGAGGGCACTCCCTCAACTACCTAAAGTCTTACCTCAGTAACAGAAGCCAATATGTGTACACAAACGGGCAAACTCTTCAGCACAGCCAATTACAGTTGGTGTCCCACAGGGAAGTGTCCTAGGCCCTCTTCTCTCTCATATACATAAATGACCTACCAAATGCATCGCAACTACTCAAACCCACACTATTTGCAGATGACACTACGTACGTCTTCTCTCACCCGAGCCCAGTCATGCTTGCCAATACTGTAAATACCGAATTACAGAAAATATCTACCTGGATGAGTACTAACAAACTTACTCTAAACATTGACAAAACCTTCTTCATTCAGTGTGGTAACAGAGCTACAGATGTCCCTCTTAACATAAAGATAAATGGATCACCTATCACAAAACTCACAGAGGGAAAGTTCTTAGGAATCCATCTTGATAATAGACTCAAATTTCATACACATATACAACAAATTTCCAAAAAAATTTCCAAGACCGTAGGCATACTATCAAAGATACGGTACTATGTTCCACAGTCAGCCCTCCTGGCCCTATATCACTCACTTATTTACCCCTATCTCACCTATGGAATTTGTGCATGGGGCTCAACAACAATAAACCATCTCAGATCATTAATTACCCAACAAAAGGCTGCAGTCAGAATGATAACAAATTCCCACTACAGGCAGCACACTCCACCAATATTCAATACACTAAACCTACTCACCATACAAAACATCCATACTTATTACTGCACCTATTACATACATAGAACACTTAATTCTGATATAAACCCTCCCCTCAAACATCTCCTTACAAACCTCAACAGAACACACAACCATGACACAAGGCACAGATCACTCTTTGATGTTCCTCGAGTCCATCTCATGCTATGCAAAAACTCAATGCACATAAAAGGCCCAAAAAATCTGGAATTCATTACCTGTGAATATAAAAGAAACACTGTTTATAAATTCAAGTCTCTTCTCAAAAATAAAAAAGAAAAACTTTCACCATCATTCACTCCATCACTGTCTTGCCAGAAGGGTGCTTTACACTACAGTTTTTAAACTGCAACATTAACACCCCTCCTTCAGAGTGCAGGCACTGTACTTCCCATCTCCAGGACTCAAGTCCGGCCTGCCGGTTTCCCTGAACCCCTTCATAAATGTTACTTTGCTCACACTCCACCAGCACATCAAGTATTAAAAACCATTTGTCTCCATTCACTCCTATCAAACACGCTCACGCATGCCTGCTGGAAGTCCAAGCCCCTCGCACACAAAACTGCCTTTACCCCCTCCCTCTAACCATTCCTAGGCCGACCCCTACCCCGCCTTCCTTCCACTACAGACTGATACACTCTTGAAGTCATTCTGTTTCGCTCCATTCTCTCTACATGTCCGAACCACCTCAACAACCCTTCCTCAGCCCTCTGGACAACAGTTTTGGTAATCCCGCACCTCCTCCTAACTTCCAAACTACGAATTCTCTGCATTATATTCACACCACACATTGCCCTCAGACATGACATCTCCACTGCCTCCAGCCTTCTCCTCGCTGCAACATTCATCACCCATGCTTCACACCCATATAAGAGCGTTGGTAAAACTATACTCTCATACATTCCCCTCTTTGCCTCCAAGGACAAAGTTCTTTGTCTCCACAGACTCCTAAGTGCACCACTCACCCTTTTCCCCTCATCAATTCTATGATTCACCTCATCTTTCATAGACCCATCCGCTGACACGTCCACTCCCAAATATCTGAATACATTCACCTCCTCCATACTCTCTCTCTCCAATCTGATATCCAATCTTTCATCACCTAATCTTTTTGTTATCCTCATAACCTTACTCTTTCCTGTATTCACCTTTAATTTTCTTCTTTTGCACACCCTACCAAATTCATCCACCTATCTCTGCAACTTCTCTTCAGAATCTCCCAAGAGCACAGTGTCATCAGCAAAGAGCAACTGTGATAACTCCCACTTTATGTGTGATTCTTTATCTTTTAACTCCACGTCTCTTGCCAAGACCCTCGCATTTACTTCTCTTACAACCCCATCTATAAATATATTAAACAACCACGGTGGCATCACACATCCTTGTCTAAGGCCTACTTTTACTGGGAAATAATTTCCCTCTTTCCTACATACTCTAACTTGAGCCTCACTATCCTCGTAAAAACTCTTCACTGCTTTCAGTAACCTACCTCCTACACCATACACCTGCAACATCTGCCACATTGCCCCCTATCCACCCTGTCATACGCCTTTTCCAAATCCATAAATGCCACAAAGACCTCTTTAGCCTTATCTAAATACTGTTCACTTATGTGTTTCACTGTAAACACCTGGTCCACACACCCCCTACCTTTCCTAAAGCCTCCTTGTTCATCTGCTATCCTATTCTCCGTCTTACTCTTAATTCTTTCAATAATAACTCTACCATACACTTTACCAGGTATACTCAACAGACTTATCCCCCTATAATTTTTGCACTCTCTTTTATCCCCTTTGCCTTTATACAAAGGAACTATGCATGCTCTCTGCCAATCCCTAGGTACCTTACCCTCTTCCATACATTTATTAAATAATTGCACCAACCACTCCAAAACTATATTCCCACCTGCTTTTAACATTTCTATCTTTATCCCATCAATCCCAGCTGCCTTACCCCCTTTCAACTAAATAAATACTGAATAATTGTATCTCATAAATTGTATCTCGTAAATGTTTCTCATTATTGTATCTCATAAATGTCTAATCTGTGACCCAATCAAACTTTATTTTTTAATTACATTACCTAACAGAATACTCCAATCTACTGAATGCTCAGCAACACAGTAAATGACCATATGACCTGTCTTTGTAATAGTACTCATTTGTGCTAAATTGTTATCTGTTTACGATAATGTATTTACCACTGAATATATCATTGCTTAGTTAATCTTAAGCTAATTTTAAGCCTGCTCATAATGCTCTGCATACAAGGGGCTTTGGCATGTTGCACTATAATAACTTTGTACTTCACTATATCATGTTCAAATTAATAAATAAATAAATAAATAAATAAATAAACCTCAACACTGTTGCTCAGCATTGACCCACTAAACCTCAACATTGCTGTTCAGCGTTGACCCACTGAACCTGTTGACCCACTGAACCTGTTGACCCACTGAACTTCAGCATTTATGTCCGATTTTCAGTGTGCATTTTTTTTAACACACTGACCATTCCCCATTGAGTCAGTGTGCATGTATCAGTACTTAAACCTGGCTAACAAGTTTTATGAATTCCTTTACAGGAAGGCCCCACTTATATGGCAGGTTAGGTTCCAGGCTACTGCCAGAAAGCGGATATCGCCGAACAGCAGAACGCCATTTTTCCACTTATAAATAAATATAAATGCCAGATAACAAGTTTACACTAACATACAATAAGTTAGCAGTAGAATTAGGGATTAAAAACAATAAAAAGTAAAATACACACACAGTTCACTCACTACTTACATTAAAATATTTCTAGTCTTAATGTAGAGTGAAAGGTGACTAAACGAGGTAAAGCGAATAAATGAGAGAAAGAGAACGAGTAAATGAGAGAGGACAGAGACACAGAGTACGTAAACAAGCAGACGAACTCGTCTGGTTTTGGTTCATACACGTTCATCTATGCTTAACATCTTATATTTGTTAATTTATCCTACTGTGGGGTGTATTTATCATGTTTATATGTTACATAGCATGTTTTTTTTATTTTATAATTTTGAAAAAGTATCATAGCTGGATTAATGAAAATGTTTATATTAACGTAATACAGTAAAATTTTGGTTTTTGTCCAGTCCAAATATCGTACATTTCGGATTTTGACCACTTTTTTCGGCGAATTTTTACTCCGGGTTTCATACATTGTCTCGGAAATCATCCGTATCAGATGCATCCACCCACCCGGGATGCCGCCACCTGACTCAGTCTGCCTCTGTCACTTGTCAAGTGAACAATACTCCGCACGTTCATCCATTGTTTTTGGTGCTTGTTTATTGAGTACGACTGCAAATGAGCCACCATGGGGCCAAAGAAAGTTCAGAGTCCCAGCCCTTTGGTAAAGAAGGTGAGAAACACAATAGAATTCAAGAAAGAGCTTGTATCAAAATATAAAAGTGGCTTACATGTGGCCGAGCTCGCCAGGATGTATGGGAAGTCCAAGTCAACAATCAGTTCCATCCTGGCAAAGAAAGTAAAAACCAAGGAAGCTGAGGTTGTGAAAGGGGTAAATATGCTAACAAAACAGAGATCACAAACAATCAAAGATGTGGAGAAGTTGTTGTTGGAGTGGATCAACGACAAACAGTTAGCAGGAGTGCAGTGACTCTCAAGCTGATCCTAGTGCCAGTAAAAGACAAAGAAAGGAAGTAACCCCGGATGGGGCTTTGATACCTGAAGTCCTTATTGAGGGAGATTCCCCTTCCAAACAATAACTTCTCCTCTCTCTCTCCTCCTTGCCTTCCATACGCCAACAAGAGTCTTCAATAAAGGTATGTAATAGTGATTTAAATGTTCATTTAGCCATTAAAATTAGTGCTTTATATTCTCATTGTTTTCTATATGTAAAATTATAGTTATTCCCTATAAAATGTATTTTTTGTTAATATTTTTGGATGTCTGGAACAGATTAATTGGATTTACATTATTTCTTATGGAAAATATTACGTACGTACTTCAGTGTTCGTCCATTTCGGATTTCGACCGATCTTCTGGAAAGGATTAAGGATGAAAACCAGTGTGTCGCTGTATATAACATATAATGCACCTCAGAGTGATTATTATTGTGTATTATTATTATTATCATTATTTATATGGCATCTTCAAGGCTAATAAGAGACTTAGTGATTTTAATGTGTACCTGCATGACAGCACAGTGTGTAAGTTTATTTAGGAACAGGTACATATAAGTATAATTATCAGAGTACCTGGAGTATACCTGGAGAGGGTTTCGGGGGTCAACACCCCTGTGGCCCGGTCTGTGACCAGGGCTCGTGGTGGTTCAGGCCTGATCAACCAGGCTGTTACTGTTGGCTGCATACAACCTGGCATATGAACCACAGCCCAGCTGGTCAGGTACTGACTTCAGGTGCCTGTCCCACACTGTCTTGAAGGCAGCCAGGGGTCTATTGGCAATCCCTCTTGTGTATGCTGGGAGGCAGTTGAACAGTCTTGGGCACCTCACACTTATTGTGTTGTCTCTTATTGTGCTGTGGTGCCCCTGCTTTTCATTGGGGGGATATTGCATCCTCTGCTGAGTCTTTTGCTTTCATAGGGAGTGATTTTCGTGTGCAAGTTTGGTACTACTCCCTCTAGGATTTTCCAGGTGTATATAATCATGTATCTCTCCCACCTGCATTCTAGGGAGTACTGATTGAGAAACTTCAAGCGTTCCCAGTAATTGAGGTGCTTTATTGCAGTTTTGTGTGCTGTGTAGGTTCTCTCTGTTTTCTAGGTCAGCAATGTCACCTGCCTTGAAAGTTGCTGTTAGTGTGCAGCAATATTCCAGCCTAGCAGATGCGATTGATACAATGTTGTGGTCTTTGAAGGTGAGATCCTCTGACATTATCACTCACAGGTCTTTTACATTTTTTTTTTTATACTGTGTGGTTAGAATTTATTTTATACTCCGATATAGTTTTAATTTCCTTGTGTTTTTCATGTCAAAGTAATTGATATTTCTCATCACTGAAATTCATATTGTTTTCTGCGGCCCATTTAAAGATTTGGTTGATGTCCGCCTGAAGTCTTGCAGTGCCTTCAATGGAGGACACTGTCATGCAAATTCGGGTGTCAACTGCAGAGGAAGACACTGTACTGTGGCTTACATCCCTGTCTATGTCAGATATGAGGATGAGGAGCAGGATGGGAGCAAGTACTGTGCTTTGTGGAACAGAGCTTTTTACCATAGCCGCCTAGACTTTACTCTGTTTACTACTACTCTTTGTGTTCTGTTTGTTAGGAAATTATAGATCCATCTACCAACTTTTCTTGTTATTCCTTTATCATGCATTTTGTGCACTATTACACCATGATCACATCTGTCAAAGGCATTTTCAAAATCTGTGTATACTACATCTGCATTCTGTTTGTCTTCTAGAGCATCCAGGACCTTGTCATAGTGGTCCATTTAGTTGGGACAGGCAGGAGCGATCTGTTCTAAACCCATGTTGTCCTGGGTTGTGTAACTGATGGGTATCTAGATGGGTGGTAATCTTGCTTCTTAGAACCCTTTCAAAGATTTTTATGATATGGGATGTTAACACTATCGGTCTGTAGTTCTTTGCTATTGCTTTATTGCCCCCTTTGTGGAGTGGGGCTATATCTGTTGTTTTTAGCAGCTGTGGGATGACCCTTGTGTCCATGCTCTCACTCCATAGGATGTTAAAAGCACATGATAGGGGCTTCTTGCAGTTCTTGATGAACACAGAGTTCCACGAGTCTGGGCCTGGGGCAGAGTGCATGAGCATGTCTTTTATCGCCTTTTTGAAGCTATTTCGTGTCAGGATAACATCAAATAGATTTGAGTCTACTAAATTCTGTGTCCCTCTCATAAAAATTTTATTTAGGTCTTCAACTCTCAGTCTGGTTAGCTGCTCGCTAAACAGCAAGTTATACTGGGACTTGAGTAGCTCACTCATTGCCTTACTGTCATCTGTGTAGGACCCATCTTGTCTAAGTAGGGGCACAGTACTGGATGTTGTTCTCGACTTTGATTTGGAATGAAAACAAATATTTTGGGTTTCTTTCAGTTTAATTCATGGCTCTCGGTTCTTTCTGCATTTCTTGACTCCTGTAAGATTCCTTTAGCTTTGGTTCTATGTTTACTATTTCTCTGATGAGTGCTTCCCTACATATTAGAGATATATTGGCCTCTTTTAGCCACTCTGTTATTCTTTGCCTTCACCTGTATAGGGAGTGCCTTTCTCTTTCTAGTTTACATCTTCTCTTCCTTTTCCTTAAAGGAATATGCCTTGAGCATATCTCAAGTGCCACAGAGCTAATTTGTTCTAGACATAGGTTTGGAACCATGTTGCTTAGGCTATCTTCCCAGTTTATATCATTTAAGACCTGGTTTGTGATGAAGTTAGTGAAGATAAGGTCCACTGTTATTGAAGTTGAATTTAGTGAAGGCTCCCTTGTGACTCATCACATTTTGTTGGTCTGGGGCCCTGCCCATACATGTCTGAACCTCTATTATGTTCTTATGTTCTTATATTGTTTTTGATGTGGTAATATTTCGTATCAGATCATCATTGTTAGTGAAGATAAGGTCCACTGTATTCTCCAGTCTTGTTGGCTCTATTATTATACAGTGGACTCCCGGTTCGCAATACTAATCCGTTCCTGAGAGCTCATCGTAAACCAAAAATATCGGAAAGCGAATCAATTTTCCCCATAAGAAATAATGGAAATCAAATTAATCTGTGCAAGACACCCAAAAGTATGAAAAAAACTTTTACCACATGAAATATTAAGTTTAATGCAATAGAATAGTAATTACAATAACAACAATAACAATAAATAACAATAAATAACGAAGGAATAATTGACACTTACCTTTAATGAAGATCTGGTGATGATTGATGGGATGGGAGGAGGGGAGAGTATGAATGGTGTTAGCATTTAGAAGGGGAATCCCCCTCCATTAGGACTTGAGGTAGCAAGTCCTTTTCCAGGGTTACTCCCTTCTTCTTTTAATGCCACTAGGACCAGGTTGAGAGTCACTGGACCTCTGTCGCACAACATATCTGTCCATAGAGGCCTGTACCTCTCGTTCCTTTATGACTTTCCTAAAGTGGTTCACAACATTGTCAATGTAATAGTCACCAGCACAGCTTGCAATAGCTGTCTGAGGGTGATTTTCATCCATGAAGGTTTGCACTTCAAGCCACTTTGCACAGATTTCCTTAATCTTTGAAGTAGGCAACTTCTTCAATTTCTCTCTCCTCTCCTCCGAAGCAATTTCCTCAGGTGTGGCCTCTTGCTGTTGAAGTTGATCTAGCAGCTCATCAGTGGTTAGTTCTTCATTGTCCTCCTCCACCAACTCTTCCACATCCTTCCCACTAACCTCCAACCCCAAGGACTTCCCCAATGCCACAATGGATTCCTCAACTGGCATAGGCTTCTCAGGGTTAGCCTCAAACCTTTCGAAATCCCTTTTGTCTACACATTCTGGCCACAGTCTTTTCCAGGCAGAGTTCAAGGTCCTCTTAGTCACTCCCTCCCAAGCCTTACCTATAAGTTTTACACAATTGAGGATAGTAAAGTGATCCTTCCAAAACTCCTTTAGGGTCAGTTGAGTTTCTGTGGTCACTTCAAAGCACCTTTCAAACATAGCTTTTGTGTACAGTTTCTTGAAGTTGGAAATGACCTGCTGGTCCATGGGTTGCAGGAGAGGAGTGGTATTAGGAGGCAAAAACTTGACCTTAATGAAACTCATGTCCCCACAAAGTCGCTCTGCTAATTCTGTAAGATGACCAGGGGCATTGTCTAATACCAGGAGGCACTTAAGATCTAATTCCTTTTCAGTTAGGTAATTTTTCACACTGGGGGCAAATGCATGGTGTAACCAGTCATAGAAAAAGTCCCTAGTGACCCATGCCTTACTGTTTGCCCTCCACAGCACACACAAATTAGCCTTGAGGACATTCTTTTGCCTGAATGCTCTGGGAGTTTCTGAGTGATACACCAATAAAGGCTTCACTTTGCAATCAACACTAGCATTAGAACACATCAACAGAGTAAGCCTGTCTTTCATAGGCTTATGTCCTGGGAGTGCCTTTTCCTCCTGAGTAATGTAGGTCCTGCTTGGTAATTTCTTCCAAAACAGGCCTGTTTCGTCACAATTAAACACTTGTTCAGGTTTCAATCCTTCAGCCTCTATGTACTCCTTGAATTCATGCACATATTTTTCAGCCACTTTGTGGTCTGAACTGGTAGCCTCACCATGCCTAATCACACTATGTATACCACTACGATTCTTAAATCTTTCAAACCAACCTTTGCTGGCCTTAAATTCACTCACATCAACACTAGTTGCAGGCAATTTTTTTACCAAATCGTCATGCAACTGCCTAGCCTTTTCACAAATGATTGCTTGAGAGATGCTATCTCCTGCTATCTGATTTTCATTTATCCACACCAATAACAGTCTCTCAACATTTTCTAACACTTGCGGTCGCTGTTTCGTAATCACAGTTGCGCCTTTTGCAAGAACAGCTTCCTTGATTGCCATTTTCCTGCTCACTATAGTAGAGATGATTGATTATTTTTTACTATACAACCTGACCAGCTCCGACACACGCACTCCACTTTCGTACTTTGCAATTATCTCTTTCTTCATTTCAACAGTCATTAGCACCCTTGGTCTCGAAGGGTTGGCACTGGGAGCTTTCTTGGAGCCCATGGTGACTTACTTTGCAAAAACAGGCACCAACAACAGTGATAATATGGATAATATGGAATGTACCGAATGTATCCTTAGATGCGCGCACACTGGCTGGCTTGTAAACACTGGCACACACAGGGCAGTTCAGACCACACGTGGACACGTCTCGTACGAACCACATCGCATACCGGGTTTTGTATCAGGAAGCGAGGCAAATTTTCTGCGATATAATGCATCGGTTACCGGATTTATCGGATACCGATAGCATCGCGAACCGGGGGTCCACTGTAATAATAATAATAATAATAATAGTTTATTAGGACATGATACATAGTTGTACAAGGTATTATAGTAGTTGGGTGTACATGTCAAAAGCCCCTTGTGTGCAGAGCGTTATGGGCAGGCTTAAAATTAACTTAAGATTATCTAAGCTATAATAGATTTAATGGTAATAGTTACAGTAAACAGTTTACAATATCAAGTACAATTGAGTATTTTAAACAATGAAATTTGAACATTTCAATTTTGAAGCATAATAGTTTTACAATTTTGTAACATTACAGTGAATAATATAACAGGGTGCTTTAAATACTAACCTTTCACTCTGCATTAACACTACAAATATTTTTAAGTAAGTAATGGGTATACTGTGTGGGTATTTTGCTTTTTATTGTTTTTTAATGCCTAGTTCTATTGCTAACTTAATATATGTTTGTGTGAACTTGTTATCTGGCATTTATGTGCATTTGTAAGTGGAAAAAAATGGCATTCTGTTTTCTGGTGATGTCTGCTCTGTGGAGATAGCCTGGAGCCTAACCTACCGTATAAATGGGGCCCTACTGTATATGGGAGAGAGTGGTAGAATGGGAGGAGGGGGCAGTAGTAGTAGTAATAGTGGAGAGAGAGAGCTTGAGAAAGTACTTAGGTATTTGTGATAGCAGGGGTTGAGTCTCAGCTCCTGACCCCTGATTGAGGGTGTGAATATGAGTTAGAGGGAGAGTGAGAAATAACAAGATGCTGCAGCAGACAGCATGGGTTACAGTCATGTGTGCTGTGGTTATTGCTTGCATATTTTTTTTTTTTGCTTTTTGCTTCAGATATTTCCCCAAACTGGTAGTCTGGCAGTTGGCTGCTTATTCAGATAAGCATATGAGAAGTAATTGAATGTCCACCATTACGGGATTTTACCCCATTTTAAGTACAGTTGTAGTAACACTTTGCCTGATTAATTCATTGTCACTTTACCTCTGCATGCTCTCCACACAATATGCAGACACATTTGAATCAACACACCTATCATTACATCCTTCAATAGCTTCTATGTGAATAGTTCTTTTCTTTACTGTTTAAGGATTAAGGATTTTATTTCTTTGCATAGTTTACAATGTGTAATTACAATTTTGATTTGCTAAGTAGAAAGAAAGCCTCTATCATGCCAGGGCATTTTGGGCAGACTGTTTAATACTAGGCATATATATCAGAGTTGGTTTGAATTGAACATCGTTTTCTATATTTCAACAGAGGTAAGTTAGTCATTAATAGAAATTACATTTATAAAATATTTGGTAAGACAGTAAACTAGTAGTTACAATACTCAAAAAGTCAATACATCAAAATTATACTAAAGTCAAGCATGAGAAAAATACAGATAATAAAAGCATTATTGACTACAAATAACTGTTTAACAAATGCTGCATCATAAATGCCCATCATAACTATTCTCATACTGGCCATTTTTTTAATATTGAACATTATGTTGAATGTGATGGTAAATAATCTTCCTTTTCAAGGTCTATGATGAAAATAATGTCAGTTGGGTTCCCCGCGGCCCTCTAAGTAGGGGTCGAGGTCACTTTGGAATGGTTGCTCTTCATGGCTCACTCTATGCTGTTGGTGGTATATGCTCATATGGTGGTACCAGTCAAGTACTTTCTACCTGTGAGAAGTTTGATCCAGGCTCTGATACATGGACACCAATTGGTGAGTGAAAATTATTTTTTTTAATGTATCGGCCATCTCCCACCAAGGCAGAGTGACCTAAAAAGAAAAACCAAAAGTTTTTTTTTTTCATTTAGGAATTTAAATAGGCGAAGGGGTTACTAGCCTCTTGCTCCCAGCATTTTAGCCACTTCTTACAACATGCATGGCTTATGGAGGAAAGATTCTTTTCCACTTCCCCATGGAGATGAAAATTTATATTGATAGTTATGTTGCCATTTAGTGGGAAATCAGTATTAAGTATACATGGAAGATTTAACTGATTGTACAGTAAATTTTTTTCTTTAGTACAGTAACCTCTCTTATAAAGCTCCTCTGTATATTGGGATTTTTTTTGTAAATGCGATTGAAAAGTGCATTCAAAATTGAACTGCTTGGATGTACCTTTTCAATCACATTTCCTAAAAATTGCATTAAATGGAAGATCTTTATAAGAGGGATTCTTCTTTCAACAAATTGGCTGTATACCACCGATATAAGAGGGATTATGGGAACATATTAGATTAAAGTGTAATGATGTATGGGGGCTTCCCTGAATCCCTTCATAAATATTACCCTGCTCACACCATTTGTCTCCATTCATTCCTGTCTAACACACTCACGCATGCTTGCTAGAAGTCCAAGCCCCTTGCACATAAAACCTCCTTTAGCCCCTCCATCCACCCTTTCCTAGGCTGACCTCTACCCTGCCTTCCCTCCACTACAGATTTGTACTCTCTCAAAGTCATTCTGTTTTGTTCCATTCTCTCTACATGTCAGAACCATCTCAACAACCCCTCCTCAGCCATCTGGATAATAGCTTTGGTAATCCTGCACCTCCTCCAAATTTTCAAGCTATGAATTCTCTTTATTATATTCACACCACACATTGCCCTAAGACACAACATCTTCACTGCCTCCAGCTTCCTTGTTGCGACATTCACCACCCATGCTTCACACCCATATAAGAGCATTGGTATATATATATACTCTCATACATTTCCCTCTTAGCTTCCATAAACAAAGTTCTTTGTCTCCTCAGACTCTTCAGTGCACCACTCACCTTTTTTCCCTTGTCAATTCTATGATTCACCTCATCTTTCATAGACTCATCTGCTGACACGTCCACTCCTAAATATCTGAATACATTACCTCCTCCATACTTTCTCCCTCCAATCTGATATCCAATCTTACGTTATCTATTTTTTTATCCTCATCACTTTTAATTTTCTTCTTTTACATACCCTACCAAATTCATCCACCAACCTCTGCAACTTCTCTGCAGAATCTCCCAAAAGCACAGTGTCATCAGCAAAGAGTAACTGTAACAACTCCCACTTTATGTTAGATTCTTTATCTTTTAACCCCACACCTTTTGCCAACACCCTAGCATTTACTTCTTTTACAACCCATCTTTAAATATATTGAACAACCATGGTGACATTACACATCCTTGTCTAAGGCCTGCTTTTACTGGGAGATAATCTCCCTCTCTCCTACATACTCTAACCTGAGCTTCACTATCCTCACTGCTTTCAATAACCTACCTCCTATTCCATACATTTGCAACATCTGCCATATTGCCCCCCTATCCAAATCCATAAATGCCACAAAAGCTTCTTTACCCTTATCCAAATACTGTTCACCTATATGTTTCACTGTAAACACTTTGTCTCTATACCTCCTACCCTTCCTAAAGCCTTGTTCATCTGCTATCCTACTCTCTGTCTTACTCTTAATTCTTTCAATAATTACTGTACACTTTACCAGGTACATATGTGCTCAACAGACTTATTCCTCTTTAATTTTTGAACTCTCTTTTGTCCCCTTTGCTTGTATACAAAGGAAATTTGCATGCTCTCTGCCAATCCCTAGGTACCTTACCCTCTTCCATACATTTATTAAATAAAAGCACCAACCACTCCAGAACAATATCCCCATCACCTTTTAACATTTCTATCTTTATCCCATCAATCCCAGCTGCCTTACCCCCCTTTCATTTTACCCACCATCTCACGAACTTCCCCCACACTCACAACTCGCTCCTCCTCACTCCTACAAGATGTTTTTCCTCCTTACCCTGTACATGAATTCACA
The DNA here is from genome assembly GCF_038502225.1 of Cherax quadricarinatus. Classification (NCBI taxonomy): domain Eukaryota; kingdom Metazoa; phylum Arthropoda; class Malacostraca; order Decapoda; family Parastacidae; genus Cherax; species Cherax quadricarinatus. Next base: position 11,523,847 of record NC_091315.1, read on the forward strand.
GCTTCCCTATCTTCATCACCATTTAACAGTTCCTCAAAATATTCCCTCCATCTTCCTGATACCTCTAACTCTCCATTTAATAACTTTCCTCTCCTACTTTTAACTGTCAAATCCATTCATTCCCAGGCTTCTTCATCTTATTAATATCACTCCAAAACTTTTTCTTATTTTCAACGAAATTTGTTGATAACATCTTACCCATTCTCTCATTTGCTCTCTCTTTATATTGAAGCTAAGACACATATGCAACATCTGGGTATCTTTATTGTAGATGTTTTGCCATCCAGTGGCTTTATCAATACAAATTCCAGGACATAACTTGAAGACAGTAGAACTTCTTTCTTTCAACAAACTGGCTGTATCCCACCAAGGCATGGTGGCCCAAAAAGAAAAACAAAAATTTCTTTTTTTAAATTTAGTAATTTATACAGGAGAAGGGGTTACTTGCCCCTTGCTCGTGAAGGTTATGTACATGTCCTCGGAATCAAGACTCCATGATGTTGCAGTGCTGACAAGTTGTACAAGAACGGTATACAATAGCGACAAGATGAAACTAAGACACATATGCAACATCTAGGTATCTTTATTGTAGACGTTTTGCCATCCAGTGGCTTTATCAATACAAATTCCAGGACATAACTTGAAGGCAGTAGAATGGTATTGTATACCATTCTTGTACAACTTGTCAGTACTGCAACATCATGGAGTCTTGATTCTGAGGACATGTACATAACCTTCACGACTACAACAACTACTACTACAACTAACCCATCTCTTTGGGTAGGACCTACTTCCACTGGGGAATCCTGCCTACCAGTGACTATGGCCTCGTTTGCTACACGTCCTCTTTCCACCTGACGTTAGTATAAAAGCGCCAGGCTCCTTGCTTCTGCTCCTGAATCTACACGGCTATGGTGCTCTTCACACCAACTCCAAGGTTAAGGGGCTGATTACCTCATTTTCTGTACAGTGGACCCTCAACCAGCGATATTAATCTGTTCCTGAGAGCTCATCGTTAGTCAAAATAATTGTTAGTCAAGTTAATTTTCCCCATAAGAAATAATGGAAATCAAATTAATCCGTGCAAGACACCCAAAAGTATTGAAAAAAAAAAAATTTTACCACATGAAATATTAATTTTAATACACACAAACTGAAGATTACATGCACAGTTACATGACACTTACCTTTATTGAAGATCTGGTGATGATTGATGGGATGGGAGGAGGGGAGAGCGTTATCTTCTTACTGTTTAGAAGGGGAATCCCCTTCCATTAGCACTTTAGGCAGCAAGTCTTTTTCTGGGGTTACTTCCCTTGTTCTTTTAATGCCACTAGGACCAGCTTGAGAGTCACTGGACTTCTGTCGCACAACATATCTGTCCATAGAGGCCTGTACCTCTCGTTCCTTTATGACTTTCCTAAAGTGGTTCACAACATTGTCAGTGTACAGGTTGCCAACACGGCTTGCAGTAGCTGTGTCAGGGTGATTATCATAGATAAAGCTTTGCACTTTAAGCCACATTGCACAGATTTCCTTAATCTTAGAAGCCGGCAACTTCTTCAATTTCTCTCTCCCCTCCTCCGAAGCAGTTTCCTCAGGTCTGCCCTCTTGCTGTTCAAGATGATCTAGCAGCTCATCAGTGGTTAGTTCACTTTGGCCTGAGCACGCCTCACTTGTCCCTTTGGTGCCAGTGTTTACAAGCCAGCCAGCCACAGCGGTCGCTTCCAAACATACAACTGGAACATTTCATATTATCACAGCCTTTTTAGTGATTGCACCTGCAAAATAAGTCACCATGGGCCCCAAGAAAGCTTCTAGTGCCAACCCTACAGCAAAAAGGGTGAGAATTACTATGGAGATGAAGAAAGAGATCATTGATAAATATGAAAGTGGAGTGAGTATCTCTGAGCTGGTCAGGTTGTATAATAAACCCCAATCAACCATCGCTACTATTGTTGGCAAGAAAACGGCAATCAAGGAAGCTGTTCTTGCCCAAGGTGCAACTATGTTTTCGAAACTGAGATCGCAAGTACTCGAAGATGTTGAGAGACTGTTATTGGTGTGGATAAACGAGAAACAGATAGCAGGAGACAGCATCTCTCAAGCGATCATATGTGAAAAGGCTAGGAAATTGCATGACGATTTAATTAAAAAAATGCCAGCAACTAGTGATGTGAGTGAATTTAAGGCCAGCAAAGGTTGGTTTGAGAGATTTAAGAAGCATAGTGGCATTCATAGTGTGATAAGGCATGGTGAGGCTGCCAGTTCGGACCACAAATCGGCTGAAAAATATGTGCAGGACTTCAAGGAGTACATAGACAGTGAAGGACTGAAACCTGAACAAGTGTTTAATTGTGACGAAACAGGCCTGTTTTGGAAGAAAATGCCAAGCAGGACCTACATTACTCAGGAGGAAAAGGCACTCCCAGGACATAAGCCTATGAAAGACAGGCTTACTTTGTTGATGTGTGCCAATGCTAGTGGTGATTGCAAAGTGAAGCCTTTATTGGTGTATCACTCTGAAACCCCCAAGAGTGTTCAGGAAAAACAATGACCTCAAGGCTAATTTGTGTGTGCTGTGGAGGGCAAACAGTAAGGCATGGGTCACTAGGGACTTTTTCTATGACTGGTTACACCATGCATTTGCCCCCGATGTGAAAAATTACCTAATTGAAAAGAAATTAGACTTTAAGTGCCTCCTGGTATTAGACAATGCCCCTGGTCATCCTACAGATGTGGCAGAGCGACTTTCTAGGGACATGAGCTTCATTAAGGTGAAGTTTTTGCCTCCTAATACCACTCCTCTCCTGCATCCCATGGACCAGCAGGTTATTTCCAACTTCAAGAAACTGTACACAAAAGCTATGTTTGAAAGGTGCTTTGTAGTGACCTCAGAAACTCAACTGACTCTAAGAGAGTTTTGGAAAGATTATTTTACCATCCTCAATTGTGTAAACATTATAGGTAAGGCTTGGGAGGAAGTGACTAAGAGGACATTGAACTCTGCTTGGAAAAAACTGTGGCCAGAATGTGTAGACAAAAGGGATTTTGAAGGGTTTGAGGCTAACCCTGAGAATCCTATGCCAGTTGAGGAATCCATTGTGGCATTGGGGAAGTCCTTGGGGTTGGAGGTTAGTGGGGAGGATGTGGAAGAGTTGGTGGTGGAGGACAGTGAAGAACTAACCACTGATGAGCTGCTAGATCATCTTGAACAGCAAGAGGGCAGACCTGAGGAAACTGCTTCGGAGGAGGGGAGAGAGAAATTGAAGAAGTTGCCGACTTCTAAGATTAAGGAAATCTGTGCATGTGGCTTAAAGTGCAAAGCTTTATGGATGATAATCACCCTGACACAGCTACTGCAAGCCGTGTTGGCAACCTGTACACTGACAATGTTGTGAACCACTTTAGGAAAGTCATAAAGGAACGAGAGGTACAGGCCTCTATGGACAGATATGTTGTGCGACAGAAGTCCAGTGACTCTCAAGCTGGTCCTAGTGGCATTAAAAGTACAAGGGAAGTAACCCCAGAAAAAGACTTGCTGCCTCAAGTGCTAATGGAAGGGGATTCCCCTTCTAAACAGTAAGAAGATAACGCTCTCCCCTCCTCCCATCCCATCAATCATCACCAGATCTTCAATAAAGGTAAGTGTCATGTAACTGTGCATGTAATCTTCAGTTTGTGTGTATTAAAATTAATATTTCATGTGGTAAAATTTTTTTTTTTCAATACTTTTGGGTGTCTTGCACGGATTAATTTGATTTCCATTATTTCTTATGGGGAAAATTAACTTGACTAACAATTATTTTGACTAACGATGAGCTCTCAGGAACGGATTAATATTGCTGGTTGAGGGTCCACTGTACTCTTAATAGCCCATCTACTCTCCAATAGTTGTTTTTATCTTACCCTAACTGCCTCCTCCTTTAGCTTCTGCTTCCATTTTCCTTGTATCCCATCCAGCTTTTACTCTCACTGTAGCTACAACTAAAAAGTGATCTGATATGTCTCTGGCCCCTTTATAAAAATGTACATCTTGAATTCTACCCAACAGTTTATCTACCAATACATAGTCCAACAAACTACTGTCATTATGCCCTACATCATATCTTGTATACTTATCCTCTTTTTCTTAAAATATGTATTACCAAACTCCTTTCTGTATAAAATTCAATCAAAGGGCCCCCATTATCATTTACACCTGGCACCCCAAACTTACCTACTGCACCTTCTTTAAATGTTTCTCCTACTTTAGCATTTAGGTCCTCTACCACAGTTACTCTCTCACTTGGTTCAAAAGTTCCTACACTTGCTTAACATCTCCCAAAATTTCTCTCCCTCCTCTACACTTCTCTCTTTCCAGGTGCATACATGCTAATTATGACCCACTCTTTGCATCCGACCCATATTTTAATCCACATAATCATTAATACAATAAATTAAAAACACATAATATACACAGCATTTTGGGAACAGGGCACCAGAGTGAAAGCCTATACAAGGTGCAACAAAGTAAACTTTCCATATAAGTAGGAGAGCTGGTGAACATTTCCTGTACCACTGTCCAGAGTAAAAACTATACCAAAACCCCACAGTATTATGATATTGCTCTGTTTGACAGAGTATGCTCTCAATATAATGGACTTATGAAATAAAAAGGCACTGGGTAAATTGTGCTGTTTTTATATGTACAAAATACAGATATGTATATCTGTATTTATCTGTATAAAATAGATATGAATATAGATTTTACCTTCTTTATTATTTAAGTTTATTGCAGTATACGTATATGTAAATTTTGTGTACAGTACTACGTATATTAGTGTATAGTAGAGTACTTTTGTATATTCTCTGAAAATATTTAACATTAGTCTGATTTAGTTTTGCAGTAAATGAATTAAAAAATGCAGAATATTCGCAGTTGTCTGCAAGGAAGATGTTAGTCTAAATACTTTTTATTCGTTAACATACTGGACTTCACAGGACACCAGTGAAAGAAAAGTAGTTGCTTCATACATTAAAATAAGTCAAATGATTGAAGCCATGTTGAGTATTAACTGAATATAGATTGAGTGTGTTAGTAAGTAAATTTTAGGGTGAGGGGTTATAGAGCACCTGATTATAACTGTTGCATATTATAAATGAGATTTAATTTTATTCATTTATAGCACTGTGTTTGTTGTCACCCACATGCAGCACCTCTAGGTCAAGCTCGGGCATATCTGGGAGTGGCTGTGATTCATGACAAGTTATATGCTATTGGTGGCTATGATGGCTCACGATGGCTTAGCTCTGTGGAGAAATACGATCCTCTGCGTGATCAGTGGACTTCAGGTGAGTGAATGTTCAGAGGTAAATCCTGAAGTTTCAAGACATTCATTTCACATACAGGTGCACCTTGTCACTCTACTTTCAAGCTGTTCAGTGTTATTGGCTTAAAACTCTAAGTCATGCCCTCTGTCGCATGTTTCATTAAGCACGCCATATATTTAGGAGACAATATTGCCACGCCTTGGGATCTTTTCCCTCTGCACAGGTGAAGCCATTGTTTTTAGATGGAGGCTTATTCTCACTCTTGATGTAAATAATAAATACAAATACTTTATTTCTTTTCTGCAATATACAGATAATGTAATTTACATGTAATAAAATATTGTTAGGCACAAAAGAAAGCTACTAGCATAGTGTGCATTTAAGACAAAACTGCCAGTTCACCATGTGTACAGTGTGTTGTATACCTTACTAAGTCCTGTGTTATTCAGTCATTTTTCAATCTTTTTATCATCCCATCTCATCTCTGGATATTAATTATGACACCTAAGATGAATACTGGTGATGTTGGAGGTACCAAGAAGAGAAATAAGCATGAAAGTCTAAGTGTTTTGAAAAAATGGGAATCTTATACAGTCCATGTTTAGAGAAGGGTGCATGTGTGATATCCTACCTGGAGGGCATTCTGGGGATCAATGCTCCTGCAGCCTGGTCCATGACCAGACTTCCTGGTGGATCAGGGCCTGATCAACGAGGCTGTTACTGCTGGCTGCACGTAGTCCAATGTATGAACCACAGCCTGGCTGATCTGGCACTGACTTTAGTGTGCCAGTGGTGCTCCTGGTACACTAAGAGAAAACACAATAAGTGTCTAGGGCCCTAGACTGTTCAACAGCCTCCCACCAGCCATAAGGGGAATTACCAGTAGGCCCCTGGTTGTCTTCAAGAGGGAGCTGGACAGATACCTAAAGTCCTGGTAATAGTTTACAATTACTGCTCAGATGATTTTGTCAGTATAGTTGCTGATCCCTTGTATATGCATATGTTATCTGAGTATCATAGTTAGTACCATCCATACATTTTACATACACGACCCCTTGCTAGGCTCAGTGACTAGCTTGTGTGACATCACGTGATGCTGATGTGAGCGCTACGCTCCCAGCCCTAGGCCTCAGTTCCCCATAGTCCTAGCAGGCAACAGGACAGGCAGTTTGGGTTCTCCCTTATCACAGTGCAATATAAGCATTAACACCCAACGACTTGTGATTAACTCCAATCATCACATCTCCACGAAGGCTCCCAACAAATGGTGGCAGCAGTGGTATAATTATAATTGTAAAATATTAAGTTGGTTATGCAGCTGAGATTGCATTTTGTTGTATAAATGGTAAAAAACAACCAAATACAATGAAACCCACCTAAAATAACCTAGTGTAACTTTACATTACCTTTACTATGATCTTGGGACATCTTTCTTTACATTCTGTAACCTTTGCTATATATTTATATTCACTCTACACCTGACATGACTCAGTACTAAGCGATGATTGGCCAAGATGTGTTCCACAACCAAAACAAATGGTGGCCTGGTGGTTAACGCTCTCGCTTCACACGGCGAGGGCCTGGGTTCGATTCCCAGCCAGAGTAGAAACATTGGGCGTGTTTCTTTCCACCTGTTGTCTATGTTCCCCATCAGTAAAATGGGCACCTGGGTGTTAGTCGACTGGTGTGGGTCGCATCCTGGGACACTGACCTAATTTGCCCGAGATGCTCAGCATAACAAGTGGCTTTCTATGTAGTAGTATGTCATTGTTGTCAGCTAGGACTGTATACCATGTACATGTACTTGTAGTAAATAAAGATTATTATTATTATTATTATTATTAATATTCTCTGACTAATCACATAAGGAATAATTATCCATGCTCTGCTTAGGTTGTATGTACATATTATGATATATAAACTAATGACCTAGTCCCGCTGACAGAAGACACTGCAGTGGAAGACGAGGTAATCAGTCCCTCATACTAGGGGCACTGAAGTGGAAGACGAGGTAATCAGTCCCTCATACTAGGGGCACTGTAGTCTTTAAGAATCTGAAGCACAGGCAGGAAAATAGGTGCTTATATACTGTAGTCAGATGATATGCAGCAGATGAAGGCATTGTCACTAGAGAGAGAGAGTGAGTAAGTGAGTGAGTGAGTGTGTGAGTGAGTGAGTGAGTGAGTTTGAGTGTGTGAGTGTGTGAGTGTGTGTGTGTGTGTGTGTGTGTGTGTGTGTGTGTGTGTGTGTGTGTGTGTGTGGGTGTATGAGTGTGTGTGAGTGTGAGTGTGAGAGAGTGTGTGTGTGTGTGTGTGTGTGTGTGTGTGTGTGTGTGTGTGTGTGTGTGTGTGTGTGTACTCACCTAATTGTGGTTGCAGGGGTCGAGACTCAGCTCCTGGCCCCGCCTCTTCACTGATCGCTACTGGGTCCTCTCTCTCTGCTTCCTGACCTTTATCATACCTCTTCTTAAAACTATGTATGGTTCCTGCCTCCACTACTTCACTTGCTAGGCTGTTCCACTTCCTGAAGACTCTATGACTGAAGAAATACTTCCTAACGTCTCTGTGACTCGTCTGAGTCTTCAGCTTCCAGTTGTGACCCCTTGTTCCTGTGTCCCCTCTCTGGAACATCCTATCTCTGTCCACCTTATCTATTCCCCGCAGTATCTTGTATGTCGTTATCATGTCTCCCCTGACCCTTCTGTCCTCCAGTGTCGTCAGTCCGATTTGCCTCAACCTTTCCTCGTACGACATTCCCCTGATCTCTGGGACTAGCCTTGTTGCAAACCTTTGTACTTTCTCTAACTTCTTGACGTGCTTGACCAGGTGTGGGTTCCAGACTGGTGCTGCATACTCCAGTATGGGCCTAACATACACAGTGTACAGTGTCTTGAACGATTCCTTATTTAGGTATCGGAACGCTATTCTCAGGTTTGCCAGGCGCCCGTATGCTGCAGCAGTTATTTGGTTGATGTGTGCCTCCGGTGACGTGCTCGGAGTTATGGTCACCCCGAGGTCTTTCTCCCTGAGTGAGGTCTGTAGTCTTTGTCCACCTAGCCTATACTCTGTCTGCGGTCTTCTTTGCCCCTCCCCAATCTTCATGACTTTGCATTTGGCAGGATTGAATTCGAGAAGCCAGTTTCTGGACCACATGTCCAGCCTGTCCAGGTCACTTTGCAGTCCTGCCTCATCCTCATCCGATTTAATTCTTCTCATCAACTTCACATCATCTGCGAATAGGGACACTTCAGAGTCTATTCCTTCCATCATGTCGTTCGCATATATCAGAAATAGCACTGGCCCTAGAACTGACCCCTGTGGGACCCCGCTTGTCACAGGTGCCCACTGTGATACCTCTTCACGTACCATGACTCGTTGTTGCCTCCCTGTCAGGTATTCCCTGATCCACTGCAGTACCCTCCCTGTTACATGCGCCTGATCCTCCAGCTTCTGCACTAATCTCTTGTGGGGAACTGTGTCAAAGGCCTTCCTGCAGTCTAGGAAAATGCAATCAACCCACCCCTCTCTCTCGTGTCTTACTTCTGTTACCTTGTCATAAAACTCCAGGAGGTTTGTGATACAAGATTTGCCTTCCATGAACCCATGCTGGTTTTCATTTATAATCTTGTTCCGTTCCAGGTGTTCCACCACTCTCCTCCTGATAATCTTCTCCATGATTTTGCACACAATACATGTCGGAGACACAGGTCTGTAGTTTAACGCCTCATTTCTGTTTCCTTTCTTAAATATGGGGACTACATTTGCTGTCTTCCATTTCTCAGGTAGTTGCCCAGTTTCAAGGGATGTGTTGAAGATTGTGGTTAGAGGCACGCACAGCATCTCTGCTCCTTCTCTAAGGACCCATGGGGAGATGTTGTCCGGTCCCATCGCCTTTGAGGTATCAAGGTCACTTAGCAGCTTCTTCACCTCCTCCTCGGTTGTTCGTATGTCATCCAACACTTGGTGATATATTCCCTCTTGATGTTCCCTTCTTTACTGACTTCCAACAGCCCTCCCTGTCTCTACTGTAAAAACTTCCTTAAATCTCCTGTTTAGCTCCTCACATACCTCCTGGTCATTTCTTGTGAGTTCTCCCCCTTCTGTCCTTAATCTGATCACCTGGTCTTTGACTGTTGTCTTCCTCCTGATGTGGTTATACAACAGTTTCGGGTCAGTCTTGATTTTCGATGCTATGTCATTTTCATACTGTCGCTGGGCCTCCCTCCTTACCTGTGCGTACTCGTTCCTGGCTCTGCGACTGATCTCCCTATTTTCGTGTGTTCTCTGCCTTCTGTACTTTTTCCATTCTCTATTGCACTTCGTTTTTGCCTCCTTACACCGTTGGGTAAACCAGGGGCTCGTTCTGGTCTTCCCGTTGTTTCTGTTGCCCTTGGGAATAAACCTTTCCACTGCCTCCTTGCATTTTGTTGTTACATATTCCATCATTTCATTTACTGGCTTTCCTGCCAGTTCTCTGTCCCATGGGACCTCCTGCAGGAAGTTCCTCAACCCTATGTAGTCCCCTCTTTTATAGTCAGGCTTTTCCCATTCAACTCCTGTTACTCTCTCCACTTGCAGCTCTACTATATATTCAAAGCACAGAACAACGTGGTCGCTAGCTCCTAGGGGACTCTCATACATGATGTCCTCAATGTCTGAACTGTCCAGGGTGAACACAAGGTCCAATCTTGCTGGTTCATCCTCCCCTCTCACTCTGGTAGTGTCCTTAACATGTTGATGCATGAGGTTTTCCAGCACCACGTCCATCATCTTTGCTCTCCATGTTTCGGGACCCCCATGTGGCTCCAGGTTTTCCCAGTCAATCTCCCTGTGGTTGAAATCCCCCATAACCAGCAACTTTGCTCTGCTGGAGTGAGCTCTTCTTGCCACCTCAGCAAGTGTGTCCACCATTCCTCTGTTGCTCTCTTCATATTCCTGTGTGTGTGTGTGTGTGTGTGTGTGTGTACTCACCTATTTGTACTCACCTATTTGTGGTTGCAGGGGTCGAGTCCTAGCTCCTGGCCCCGCCTCTTCACCGGTTGCTACTAGGCCCTCTCTCTCCCCGCTCCATGAGCTTTATCAAACCTCGTCTTAAACCTGTGTATGGTTCCTGCCTCCACTACGTCATTTTCTAGGCTATTCCACTGCCTTACAACTCTATGACTGAAGAAATACTTCCTACTATCTCTCTGACTCATTTGTGTCTTCAACTTCCAGTTGTGGCCTCTTGTTTCTGTGTCCCCTCCCTGGAACATCCTGTCTTTGTCCACCTTGTCTATTCCACGCAGTATTTTATATGTCGTTATCATGTCTCCCCTGACCCTCCTGTCCTCCAGTGTCGTCAGGCCGATTTCCCTTAATCTTTCTTCATAGGACATTCCCCTTAGCTCTGGAACTAACCTTGTCGCAAACCTTTGTACTTTCTCTAGTTTCTTGACGTGCTTTATCAAGTGTGGGTTCCAAACAGGTGCTGCATACTCCAGTATGGGCCTGACATACACGGTGTACAGTGCCTTGAATGATTCCTTACTAAGGTATCGGAATGCTGTTCTCAGGTTTGCCAGGCGCCCATATGCTGCAGCAGTTATCTGATTGATGTGTGCTTCCGGAGACATGCTCGGTGTTATACTCACCCCAAGATCTTTCTCCTTGAGTGAGGTGTGTGTGTGTGTGTGTGTGTGTGTGTGTGTGTGTGTGTGTGTGTGTGTGTGTGTGTGTGTGTGTGTGTGTGTGTGTGTGTGTGTGTGTGTGCATACTCACCTAGTTGTACTCAGCTAGTTGTGGTTGCAGGGTGAGGACATGGGAAATAGTGTTTGTGTAGGTGTGAAATCCTGCAGGGGATGGAGGAATTGAATGGACAGGTTGTGTAAGGTCAGATGCTGCTGATTGGTATGGTGTGGGTAAAGGTATGTGGGTTTCTCATTGAACAAGCTCATATCCTTGCCTCATTCTTCTTAATTATTCAGACCATGGGCTCATGCCATCTCCATTACATGTGTGCAATTCTTAAGCATATCTCAATTTTCTTTGAAACACCAACACTTTCATGCCTATGCTTCTGTGCAGTTCCAGGATCACACATTCCTCTTGGTGCCATGGTTAATATCCAGAGATGAGATGGGATGATGAAAAGATGAAACATCGATTCATAAACACAGGCCTAGTATGGTATTAGACGTATATGAACGAAGCTCTGGGTGATTAAGGTTGTCTACATTATATAAGCCTTCCTCATAAGACAATGGACTCACCCTGAGGCTCACTATGAGATGGAGGGAAAAAGAACATGTCATGTGCCACATTTTTCCATACATGCACTCCACTGTGTAAACCAATTTTTTTGGCATGTTCACCAAAAATATGCTGGAATTTTGCATCCATTCTATAGCAAAAACAGTTTAACAAAATGTCATGTACAGTGGACCCCCGCATAACGATATTATTTCAATCCAGAAGTCTGTTTGGGTGCCGTTATAGACCGAATTTGTTCCCATAAGAAATATTGTGAATTAGATTAGTCCATATCAGACCCCTAAAAATACACCTACAAAAGCACTTACAAAAATAAACTTACATAATTGGTCGAGTTGGGAGCTGATCGTTATCTGGGGGTCCACTGTATTATCCCCTGGTCTGCTGTATATAAAAGATCCAATTCTAAAATCTTGGACAATAAATGGTAAAAATTGTTATAAATTGAAAATATAAATTCCTGCAGTCTCATTATGATTTGTATAGACTTAGAGACTTAATGTTGTCATGTGTTGCAGTGTCATCTATGATCAGTGCTCGGAGCAGTTTTGGTGTGACTGTGAGTCATGGAAGGATCTTCTGTCTAGGTGGATTTAGTGGAGAATCTAACCTTAACACAGTTGAGAAATACAACCCTCGCACAAACATGTGGCACTGTGTTCAGTCTATGCAGCTTCGACGCTATGGGCTAGTTGCAGCCACTGTCAATGTTCCAGGATCTCGGCGAGTGTAGCGGGTGATACAATCAACACCTCTTAGATGTGTATCCAGGGTCACTAGGTGTAGATGGTGTTTGTAACATTCCTAGTAATCTATGCTTGAAGCTGGAAATATTAGTGTTTACATATTATATTTCTTGTGTATAAGTGAGATTGCCTAATTTAAGAGAAAAAGTAAAAAGATGCCAGAGAATTTCCTGGTGTTGTTATTATTTGGCCATCAGTATGATCTGTAGCTGTAATGTGAAAGGGTAGCAACACACTCAGGGATTCATCTGTTATTTGTTTAAGGAAGAATGGCTTTATATATGGCTTCACATACACTAGTTGTCAATGCCAGTACAGTGTCAGTGAACTGTAATACACCCTTCCTCTAGCATTCACCACTCTTACTGCTCTAAAGTAAGTAAAACAATAAATAAAAGCTGCAATTGCAATCAAATTTTCAATGGTCTTAGGATGTGGTTGCAACAGATGATCTTACATACAAGCATTTCTTTGGTCTGTGAAAATGTATGAACTGTGATACAATATTATAAATTTGTTAGGTATAGCTGCCTGTTATTTATGTGAGAATATAATTATTATTTAATTGTTTTTGAATAGAGGTATTGAGGTTCATTGGCCAAAAGTTAAGTTTGTTAACCCTTAAACTGTCCAAACGTAGATATATGTTGACGTGCGGCAGGCTCCGAACGTAGATCTACGTTTTTTTTATGTGCTTTCAAATCGGGAAAATCAAGGTTGGAGTGCTACACACATGAACGTAGATCTACGTTGATCTAGTTGGAATTTTTCTTCATTGAACATCATGTGGTTTTCCGTTGCCCATTGGAAAACTTGGTTTATATCCTCTTGGAGGTTAACCATGTCCTCAATAGATGACAGTCTCATGCAGATCCTAGTATTGTCTGCAAAGGATGATATGGTGCTGTGGATTACATCCTTGTCTGTGTCTGATATGAGGATGAGGAACAGGATGGGGGGCAAGTATTGTGCCTTGTGGAACAAAGCTTTTCACTATGGCAGCTTCCGATTTAACTCTGTTGACCACTACTCTTTGTGTTCAATTGGTTAGAAAGTTGAAGATCCATCTCCCCACTTTGCCAGTTATTCCTTTAGCATGTACAGTGGTCCCCCGCTTTTCGTAGTTCCCGGCAATCGTAAGATTCGCCAATCATAGGGGTATTTTCGTATAAACATGGACTCGCTTTTCATAGGTTGACTCGAGAGTCGTAGTTCATCCGGGACGCGTACGCATGGCGTGGGCCAGGGCGGCAGCCAGTCTGGCATTGTTTACCAGTGAGCGAAGGTCCCCTCGCGTGCTCCGCGAAATATTTCATAATATTCCATTTATTTTAGTGCTTGCAAGTACTAAATAAGCTACCATGGCTCCAAAGAAAGCTCCTAGTGCCAAGCCTGTGGTAAAGAAGGTGAGAAATACGATTGAATTTAAGAAAACCATCATTGAACAATATGAAAGTGGTACAAGTGTGGCCGAACTGTCCAGGATGTATAAGAAACCCTACACAACCTTATGTTCCATAGTGGCCAAGAAAAATGAAATAAAGGATGCTGTTGTTGCAAAGGGAGTAACTATGCTGACAAAAATGAGATCACCAGTACTGGAAGAGGTTGAGAAGTTATTATTGGTGTGGATAAATGAGAAACAATTAGCAGGAGATACTCTTATGACTTCGTTTATTTGTGAAAAGGCTAGGCAGTTGCATGAAGATTTGGTAAAGAAATTGCCTGCAAATAGTGGTGAAGTGAGTGGATTTAAGGCCAGCAAAGGCTGGTTTGAGAGATTTAAGAACCGTACTGGCATACACAGTGTGGTAAGGCATGGTGAGGCTGCCAGTTCGGACCACAAGGTGGCTGAAAAATATGTGCATGAATTCCAGGAGTACATAAACATTGAAGGACTGAAACCTGAACAAGTGTTCAATTGTGATGAAACAGGCCTCTTTTGGAAGAAAATGCCAAAGAGGACCTTCATTACACAAGAGGAAAAGGCAATGCCAGGACATAAGCCTATGAAAGACAGGCTGATGCTAATGTTCTGCGCTAATGCTAGTGGGGATTTCAAAGTGAAGCCATTACTAGTGTACCATTCTGAAAATCCCAGAGTGTTCAGGAAAAACAATGTTATGAAGAGTAAATTGTGTGTGTTTTGGAAATCTAATAGTAAGGCATGGGTCACAAGGGAAATTTTCGTTGAGTGGTTCAATGAAGTGTTTGGCCCTAGTGTGAAGGAGTATCTCCTGGAAAAGAAATTGGATCTCAAGTGCGTGCTAGTAATGGACAATGCACCTGCTCATCCTCCAAACTTGGATGACCTAATTTTCGAGGAGTTTGGATTCATCACAGTAAAGTTCTTGCCCCCGAATACCACTCCTCTCCTCCAACCCATGGACCAGCAGGTTATTGCAAACTTTAAAAAACTCTATGCAAAAGCAATGTTTCACAGGTGCTTGACTGTGACCACAGACACTCACTTGACCCTAAGGGAATTTTGGAGAGAACACTTCAGCATCCTCCACTGCATAACCCTTATAGGTATAGCTTGGGAGGGAGTGACTACCAGGACTTTGAACTCTGCCTGGAGAAAATTGTGGCCAGATTGTGTTGACAAGAGGGATTTTGAAGGATTTGGGGCTGACCCTAATGAGCCTATGTCTGTTGTAAAATCAGTTGTGGCACTGGGGAGTTCCATGGGGTTGGATGTGAGTTTGGAGGATGTGGAAGAATTGGTGGAAGACCACAATGAAGAGCTCACCACTGAGGAGCTGCAAGAGCTTCAGCAGGAAGAGCAACACATCGCAGCTCAGAATCTTGCTGCAGAGGAGGAGGAAGAGAGATGGAAGAAGGTGCCTTCTTCAGAAATTAAAGAGATTTTTACTATGTGGGGTAAGATAGAAAGCTTTATGGAGAAACATCACCCTAACATGGTTGTTGCAAGCCAGGTTGGCAATATGTACAGTGACAAAGTCTTGGGCCATTTTAGGGAAGTGTTAAAGAGATGCCAGAAACAGAGCTCTCTCCACAGTTATTTTGTGAGACAGGACTCCAGTGACTCTCAAGGTGGTCCTAGTGTCATTAAGAAACAGAGAAGAGAAGCAACCCCAGAAAAGCAAATGGTACCTGAGGTGTTGATGGAAGGGGATTCCCCTTCCAAACTATAAACAATCCACTCTCTCTCCTCCTCCAGTCTCCCATACACTAAGAAGAATCTCCAATAAAGGTAAGTGTTATGCTGTTAATGTTTCATTCATCATTTCCCATTGTATTGTTTATGTACTACATGTATATTTCATGTTAAAATTTTTTTTGTTTTAATACTTCTGGGTGTCAGGAACGGATTAATTGTATTTACATTATTTCTTATGGGGAAAATTGATTCGTAAATCGTAAATTTCGTTTATAGTAATGGCTCCAGGAACGGATTAATTACGAACAACGAGGGACCACTGTATTTTGTGTGCTGTTATGCCATTATCGCACTCGTCAATGGCTTTTGCAAAGTTTGTGTATATTACATCTGCATTCTGTTTTTCTTCCAGTGCATCCAAGATCATATCATAGTGATTAAGTAGTTGTGAAAAGCAGGAGCAACCTGCTCTGAACCCGTGTTGCCCTGGATTGTGCAGTTTTGGGAATCCAAGTGGTTTGCAGTAGTGCTTCTTAGCACTCTTTCAAAGATTTGTATGATGTGGTACATTAGAGCTATTGGTCTATAGTTCTTAGCTAATGCTTTGCTGCCACCCTTATGGAGTGAGGCTATATCCATTGTTTTTAGTGACTGTGGAATTTCACCCATGTCTAAACTCCTCCTTAGTATACTTAGAGCATGCAAAAGGGGTTTCTTGCAGTTCTTAATGAGTTCCACGAGTCTGGGCCTGGGGTTGAGTGCATGGGCATGTTGTTAATGGCTTTCTCAAAGTCTATCGGAGTTAGGGTAATGTCGGAAATCTGGCATACATTGATGGAGTTTTGAGGCTCATTCATAAAAAAATAATTTGGATTATTGATCTTTAGACTGATTTGTGGTTCTCTAAACACAGAGTCATATTGGGATTTCAGTATCTCACTCATTTCTTTGTTATCATTTGTCTAAGTCCCATATTTTCTGAGTAAGGCCTCGATACTAGATATGACATTTGCCTTGTTTTTGGCACATGAAAAGAAATATTTTGAATTTCTTTCAATTTCACTAATCGCTTTTAGCTCCTCCTGTCTCTCCTGGATCCTATAGGAGTCCTTTAACTTAAGTTCGATACTTTCCACTTCTCTGGTCAGCACTTCCATGTTAAGGTGTCCCGTAGCTCAATCACTAGCGCATTCAGCTCATACACTGAAGTCCGGGGTTTGAATCTCCTCCGGTACGGCTGGAAAACATTATGGATGTGTTTCCATAAGACACCTGCTGTCCCTGTCTATGTTCACTCATCAGTTTAAAATAGGTACCTGGGTATTAGTTGACTGGTGTGGGTCACATCCTGGGACAGAACTGACCTAATTCCCTTGAAATGCTCAGCATAACAAGTGGCTTTCTGTATAGTAATATGTCATTGATGTCAGCTAGGCCTGTATACCATGTACAGGTACTTGTAGTAAATAAAGATATATTAGATAATCAAGCGTTCTTGAGGAGCTTAGTGATTTTTGTCGTCTTCTGTAGAGGGAGCATCTTTCTCTCTCCAGTTTACTTCTTCTCTTCTTCTTTCCTAGGGGAATATGCCTTGAACATACTTCAGCTGCCAGGAAGTTGATCCTTTCAAGGCATTGGTTTGGATCCATGTTATTTAAGATATCTTCCCAACATGTTTTATTTAAGACATGGTTCACCTGGTCCTAGTTGATGTTCTTGTTGTTGAAGTTGTATTTGGTGAAGACACCTTCACAACTATGTGCATTTTGCTGACCAGGACCCCTGTGCATGTAAGTCTGAACTTTGCTTAGATTGTGATCGGAATTAGTTGTTTTTGATATTATGTTTCTTACCAGGTCCCCATTATTTGTAAAGATATGGTCAAGTGTGTTTTCCAGTCTTGTTGACTGCACTATCTGCTGACTTAGGGTGTGTTTATTGCAGAGATTTAGTAGCTCGTGTGTGTGACCTTTCATCTGCGCTGCCTCCAGGGATTGTTTCTGCTGTAGCATTATTTGCTACATTCTTCCATTTTGTATGCCTTAGGTTGAAATCACCAAGCAGTAAGATGTTTGGGGATGGAGCTGGAAGAATTTCCAGACAGTAATCAATTTTCAGTAGCTGTTCCTTGAACTGTTGGGAGGTTGCATCTGGTGGCTTATATACAACCATGATGACTTGGTTTTGGTTCTCAGTCTTTATTGCTAGAACTTCAACTACATCATTTGTGGTGTTCAACATCTCTGTGCAGATGAGAGACTAGAATTAGTTATAGCAGGATAATATTTTGTGAAGGGATTCAAGAAAACCAGTTAGCTGAACTTGAAGTTCTGGAGGTAGGAAGTACAGTGCCTGCACTCTGAGGTAGGGGTTTGGGATATTTGCTGTTTAGAGTGACATCAGCATGCCGCTGGAAAGACAGTGATCATATGAATGATAGTGAAAGTTTTTTTTTTCGAGTCACCCTATCTTGCCAGAGGTGTAGAAGGTGGCAGCCGAAGGAGGTATGCTTTCTGGCGGGTGTCCGATCATCCTCTCTTTTGTCCGCCGAGGTGGCTCAGAGGATGTGAGGTTGCTATCCTGGAGTGCTGGTTTACTGGTGTGAAGGGTAGGGTAGGGTATGGTACAGGTTCCATGCTGCATCTGCTCTGCTGGCAGTTTCAAACAAACAAAATTTATTTCTTTGCAAGATTACGTTGAGATTATGAAATTACAGTAATGAGTTGCAGTGCAAAGAGAGCCACTATCATGCCAAGGCATTATGGGCAAACTTAATTTAATGGCTTACAGACTACTTAATACTAAAGAAATTGATCATAGTTGTACATCTTTTTTTTACTAATAGTTGACAGTAATTTTACTCTAATTACAATAGTTTCAATAATAAATATTGAAATTATATTATGAGAATATAACATTGTGAGTTGTTGAAAGTAGTTTACAGTATGAGAATGCTACAATTGGGTGTAAGGCAGTATTGTTTTAGGTACGTATTTATACTTCATTGTAGTATTAATAATGTATGAACTTTGGGCATCTAAATTTGAAGTTTTAAGATTTAGGTAATTGGGAGATTTTTGGTAAAGTTAAATATTGAGTATTTAGTTTAGGGTAAGTGGGTGGCTTTTGAGAAGAGCCCTAAATTGGTGTTCAGACCCAGTTACTTTAGTATTTACTGGTAATGAATTCCAAATTTTGGGGCCCTTTATGGGCACAGAGTTTTTCGGTGGCCCGGTGGTCTGGTGGCTAAAGCTCCCGCTTCACACACGGAGGGCCCGGGTTCGATTCCCGGCGGGTGGAAATTCCGACACGTTTCCTTACACCTATTGTCCTGTTCACCTAGCAGCAAATAGGTACCTGGGTGTTAGTCGACTGGTGTGGGTCGCATCCTGGGGGACAAGATTAAGGACCCCAATGGAAATAAGTTAGACAGTCCTCGATGATGCACTGACTTTCTTGGGTTATCCTGGGTGGCTAACCCTCCGGGGTTAAAAATCCGAACGAAATCTTATCTTATCTTATCTTATCTTACACAGCGAGATATGGACGCCAGGTACATCAAAAAGAGATCTGTGTCTTGTGTTGTGGTCGTGTGTCCTGTTAAGGTTGGTGAGAAGTTTGAGTGGAGGGTTTATGCTTGAGTGTAGTGTTCTATGTATGTAGTAGGCACATGAATAAGTATGGATGTTCTTAACGGTGAGCAGTTTTAGACTTTTGAATATTGGTGGAGTATGCTGTTGGGAGTAGGAATTTATTATCATTCTGACTACAGCCTTTTGCTGGGTTATTAGTGGTCTTAGGTAATTTAATGTTGATTCCCATGCACAAATTACATATGTGAGATAAGGGCAGATGAGTGAATGATACAGTGCAAGGAGAGCTGATTGATAGTATGTCTACTGTCTTAGAGATTTTCTTAGAAATTTGTTGTATGTGTGTCTGGAATTTGAGGCTACTGTCAAGGTGGATTCTTAGGAATTTTCCCTCTGTGAGTCTTGTGATGGGTGATCCATTTACCATTATGTTAAGTGGAACATTTGCAGCTCAATTTCCAAACTGAATGAAATAGGTTTTGTCAGTAGTGATGGTAAGCTTATTTGTCGTCATCCACGTAGTTATTTTCTGCAATTCGGCATTAACAGTGTTAGCCAGTATGACTGGGTTTGGGTGAGAGAAGACATATGTTGTGTCATCTGCAAATAATATGGGTTTGAGAAGCTGTGGTGCATTCGGTAGGTCATTGATGTAAATGAGAAAGAGGATTGGGCCAAGGACACTTCCTTGTGGGACACTTGACTGATTGGACGAGTGGAAGAGTTTGCTCCATTTGTGTACACATATTGGCTTCTGTTACTAAGGAATGACTTTAGGTAGTTGAGGGAGTGCCCTCTTATACCATAGTGTGTTAATTTAATGTGCAGCAAATCATGGTCATCTGTTTCAAAAGCTTTACGTAAATCATTGAAGATTCCCAGCGGTACTTCTTTCTTCTCGAGAGTGGTGTATATTAGTTCTAGCATGTGTATAATAGCATCATTTGTGCTTTTATTAGTCCTGAATCCAAACTGACAGGGGTTTAGTATGTTGTGTGAGATGAGGTAGGAATAGATCTGTCTATGAATTAATTTTTCAAAGATTTTAGAGACCAGAGGTAGGTTAGATATTGGTCTGTAGTTATTCAAATCAGTTTGATCACCTCCTTTGTGGATCGAGGTTCTCTTGGATGAAGAGAGAAACTTACGGCCCTTCCATGCCTTCTAGTAACTGTCCCTCCGCTGTCCCCCTTTTTTTTTTTTTCCTTCTTTCTTTATTTCCTAAAATAATAATAAGAAAGAAGTGCCACCATCATGGAGTTTCTGTTCCATGACCCCCCTCCTCCTCACAGGCCCCCTTTTGTTACTGCATTCTCTTCTGACCCGGCTTCATTACTGGACCGTTTTCCAGACTTTTCCCATACCCCTGTACCTTCTGCTGGTGATACCTTGTCACCTGCTACAGGTGCTGAGGCTCCACCCATTTCTTCTAGTGCCTCTGTATCTTGCACGCCTTTAACTATGCATCCAGCTTCCTCGAATATGGTACAATGGTGTTCAGATCGCCCACGTGCCTCAGGTCAGGTCGCCCGTGGTCCTATGCCTAAATGCTCCAGACCATTTGCTGATGACGGTTCTTCAATTTCTGCTTATTCCACCCAGAAATGACCTACATGACACCCACTTCCTTTAGCATCGTGTTTTAAAGTACATAGTGGACCATATTCTTTTCCCTGCAACTGACATCTCCAACTGTTTCAGACCATAGTATTGGTAAAGCTCTTTTATGACATGTTGGCCAAAATATATCCTTTCATGCTCTTTGGAGCAGTGTGGGCATCATTACAGTTCAGAATGCAGAACAAGCTCATGAGCTTTCCCATCTTCCATTGATAACATTCCAGTCACAGTTCACAAGCATGCTACTCTCAATTCTTGCAGTGGTACGGTGGTTTTACCATGTGCCATTGTACAGTGTGATTTTCTGTCTTTCATTGACAATATTTTGGAGCAATTAGCCCTTCAGGATCTTCTGATTCTCAAGTGGATACATATGTCCCGCTCGCTTGTGGGTAGAGGCACTTTCCCAGTAACATCACCCACTTAACCTCTGACTGCCGTGAACTCCTGTCCTCCATTTACATCGCGGGCCATCGCCTAGGGGTCCACAAAGTGGTCCCTTCACCCCAACAGTATCAAAATTGCTGGTGTTTCAGACACCCCACTGAATACTACAAGTCTGTGGCAGAGTGCCCAGTCTGCAGTGCCATGTATCATGCCGATACAACTTGTAGTCTTTCCCCCACTTGTTTTAATTGTAATGAAACTCGTCCTTCTTTTTCCTGCCGATGTCAAGTCTATCTTAATGAACAACAAATCCATTGTCTTAAGGAGAGCAAAGACCTTACTTATGCTATGGCTGTCTCTGGGCTCTGCCTTCAGGGGAATCTTCCTTGTGTTCCTTATTCTCAAGTA
This sequence comes from Cherax quadricarinatus, assembly GCF_038502225.1. Taxonomy (NCBI): domain Eukaryota; kingdom Metazoa; phylum Arthropoda; class Malacostraca; order Decapoda; family Parastacidae; genus Cherax; species Cherax quadricarinatus. Next base: position 11,545,289 of record NC_091315.1, read on the forward strand.
GCTAGGAGACCTCCAACCTTGATGGTCTCCCCACCTACCAGCTCCTCTGGTGCCATGTCTTCCAGGGTCACCCCCATCTCTAATTCTTTTGTGGTTTTATCCTCCAAAACCCCCACCTCCTTACCTCTTCCTACTTCTACTTCTTCAACTCGCCCACTAGCTTCTCAGTCTGTGAGGCCTCGCATGCCTACACCTTCTTCGTGCCTAACACCTGTGAAGTTAAACCTGTTTCCTAAGCCCAAACCTCTTCGCATTCTTCTGGTGCTTACAATTCCCCGGCAGTTCTCCTTTTTGGCTTCAGTGCCTAGTTTTCATCCCCGTTTTTAACCCTTTGACCGTCGAGGTCATATATATACGTCTTACGAGGTACCGTGTTTGACGTATATATACTCATAAATTCTAGCGGCTTCAAATCAAGCAGGAGAAAGCTGGTAGGCCCGCATGTGAGAGAATGGGTCTGTGTGGTCAGTGTGCACCGTATAAAAAAAATCCTGGAGCATGCAGTGCATAATGAGAAAAAAAAACTCCGACCGTTTTTTTAATTAAAATGCCGAATTTGTGGTCTATTTTCGTATAGTATTTATGGTTGTATTCTCGTTTTCTTGGTTTCATTTGATAGAATGGCAAACATATTATAGAAATAGAGGTGATTTTGATTTATTTTACTATAAAAAGAACCTGGAAATGGACCTCAAAGTAGGGGAAATGTTTGATTTTTGCCGATGTTCAAAAGTAAACAAATGATGTCATTGTTCAATAAATGCCCAACTAGCCATTCTGATATGCAGTCATGAATGGGTTGATGTTATTTATACAATTATTACAGTATTGCAATAGTCTGCATAACAATAAATCTTCTAATTTTTGTTTGAATAAAAATTCAAAATAGAAAGTAAGAGTAATATCAGAGGGGCTTGGAGACGTGACTGATGAACAAAGAAAATGTTATTGTAGAGCCAAGAATGTCTGCATTGTTCTCTCTGGACCTTATTTTGAAATTGTCATATTTTTTAATTTTCATGAAATTGGCCAAATTGCAAATTTCTGACCATGTTATTGGGTAGTTGAAATTGGTAAATGGGCAGTTTCTTGTACTCAATCGATAAAAAAAATGGAGTTCTAAAGAAATAGCTGAGAGTCTGGTTGACTGGAACAATGGAATTAGCCGAAAATAGGGCTCAAAGTGTGCAAAATCGCTGATTTGTAAATAAAGCCGAGGTCGCTAACTTTGCGAGAGCGTAATTCCGTCAGTTTTCCATTAAATTTTGTGTTTTTGGTGTCATTATAATCGGGCGTTGACCCCCGGAACTCTCTCCAGGTAAAACTCCAGGTAAACACCAGGAGACACTTCAGGATTGGGGGTTGTGACAGTCAAGGGGTTAACACTCACACGAAGGTGGAGGTTCACCCCCCCCCTTGTGTGGTCCTGTCTTCTCCTGTGATCCCCCAGACTTCTTCACCAGTCCCCTTCCACCCTCCTTCCTCTCCTGTTCTACCACAGGACTCTTCTGTCCCTGCCGGCACATCTCTCGAGGTTCATACTCCCATCCCCTCTCAGATCTCTCTGGTTCCCTCCATAGTCTTCCTGATCTCTACTTGCTCTACCTCACCTGTCTCTGAAGTCACGGTATTGGCATCTTCCTTCCGCTGAAACACTTGATGCTATCTCCAACTATATTGCGGAGACAAAACCCTAGATGGACACCAGTGCTCCTCCTCATATCCCTTCTTATTTTTCACAACCCTTGCAGCAATCTTTTCCTTCGTAGCATTCTGATTCCTCCTTGCTTGCACATTTTCCATTGCCTCCACACATTGAATTCACTGACCCTACTAGCCAGTAGATTTTATCTCTTCTCAGTGTTAGCACACCTGTCTTTGTGAATAATGACTTATTGACAATGGAATATTTGTGGTCTCGGGGGTAATTGGGGAGAGCTCCAGGTGTTGCTTTCCCAGTTTTCCCCAGTATGTGTCAGGTTACAAGAGCCTAAAGTTCATTTTGTGGTTATCTGTCCCATTTCAGGCTATGTGCAATTGCATTCTTCTGATCCTTTTCTTGATGAAACTTTTAATGAATGCACACTTCTTGTGCACATTGGTATACCATATCAGCAGGTCTTTGCTCATTCTTTGCTGCATTATACTGCAGCCCATATTTATTTGCTCTCTATATCTCTCCCCTTCCCGTGCATTCTGTATCTCGGATGTTGTGTTCTTGATCTCTGCCTCCACCCATCTTGTTAGGTGATTTTAATACTCATCATCATCTTTGGGGAGGGTTCCACTGTGACTCATGGCGATCAGTTGGAGACTCTTCTCACTTCTCATCCTCTTCACGTTTTAAATACAGGTGCTCCCACCTATTTTGACTCTTGCACTCAGTCTCTCTCTTGCATCAATCTTTCTATCTGTTCCTCGTCAATTGCCCTTGATTACGCTTGGTCTGTTCTCCCGGATTTGGATGACAGCGATCACTTTCCTATTATTCTCACTTCTACTACACATTCCCAGCCACCTCATAGCCCCCAATGGCAGTTTGGACTAGCAAATCTGGACTTATACTCTCATCTTACCACTTTTTGTGAGGACCCTTCATTGTCCTCAATTGATGAGCTGGTGCACCAGTTTTCGACCTTAGTTTTTACTGTAGCATCACATTCTATTCCTCAAACCTCAGGCATGCATTCTCAGACATGCGTCCCTTTATGGTCTCCTGCGTGTGCCTGTACAGTGCATTTGAAATGTGGTATGTGGGGCCATTATCAATATAATCGGACCACAGATCGTCTTTTGGATTTTAAGCGAGCAAGGGCAGTTACTTGCCACACTATATGCGATGCTAAACGCACTTGTTGGCAGGACTACATTTCTTCTGTTACCTCGACTTCCCCTATGTGTGTGGTTTGGAAGAAGGTACGGAAGTTGTGCGGCAAATACACTCCAGACCCAGTTCCTGTTTTGTGGGTTGCTGGTGTTAGTGTTGCAAAACCTCTTGAGGTTGCCATGGAAATCAGGAACTATCTTGTCCATGTCTCCCAAGGGCTTCACCTCTGTCCATCATTTCTTGCTTCTAAGTCTGCCAGGGAGCAATCACCCTTGGATTTCTCTTCTAATGGGATGGAGCCATATAACATATCTTTTACTCTCTTAGAGCTACAGTCCACGCTCTCCGCTTGTTGGTCATTGGCAGCTGGGCCCGATGATATTCATATCCATATGCTACAGCATTTGCATTCTACAGCCCTTTTGCATCTTTTCAATCTTGTTTGGATGTGAGGGGTTCTCCCTGAACCATGGAAATCTGGCATTGTACTACCGTTTCACAAACCAGGCATTTCGGGGCTTGATACCTCTCACTATCGTTCCATCATCCTAACTAGTGTAGTCTGCAAGGTGATGGAATGATTGGTGAATAGATGTCAGATGTGGTATTATATAGAGACTCTCAATAGTCTTTCTCTTCGCCAATATGACTTTCGCAAGGGCCGCTTTACTTTGGACCCTTTGCTCCACTTAGATACATATGTGCAAAATGCCTTTGCTAATAAACACTCCATCCTAGCAGTCTGTTTTGATCTCAGGAAGGCATAGACACCACTTGGAGGTATAACATCTTAACCCAGGCCCACTCCTTAGGCCTCCATGGTAATCTGCAGCTCTTCCTAGCTGCTTTCTTATCTGAAAGACATTTTCATGTCTGTCTTGGTGCCTCACTTTCCTCAGACTTTGTTTAGGGCGAGGGGGTCCCACAAGGTTGTGTCCTTGGCATTACCCTTTTTCTATTGGCTATAAATGATCTACCTTCCATTCTTCCATCGCATATTTGGTCGTCACTTTATGTGGATGACTTCGCTATAGCTTAAGCAGGTGCTGACTTTCACCGAGTAGTGGCCTTCCTTCAGGATGCGATTGACCATGTTTCCCATTGGGCCACTTCTTATGGATTTAAATTTTCTAGTGCAAAGACCCATTTCATTACCTTCACTAGACATCCTCTTGTCCCAGATATTTCATGATATTTACATGACTCGCATATCCCAGAGTGTGATATGGTCAAGGTTCTTGGCCTTCTATTTGATTGCCGGTTGACATGGAAACCTCACATTTCCTCTTTGAAGGCAGCTTGCTGTGGTCGGCTGAATCTCCTTAAAATTCTTGTGCATCATTCATGGGGAGCAGATCGCTGGACTCTCCTCCGTTTGCATTCCACCCTAGTCTTGTCCAAGCTGGATTATGGCGACCAAGTCTATTCTGTGGCTTCTACAACTCTGTAAGTTAGATCCCCTTCATCATTGGGGTCTCCGTTTATGCCTTGGTGCCTTTCGTTCATCTCCTATTGAAAGCCTCTATGCTGAGGCAAATGTTCCTTTCTTAGCTGATTGTCCTGATGCTCATTGCCTTCATTACTTTGTCCGCTCTCATGACCTTCATGTTCTTTCTATGTATAGGTTAGTCTCAGATATTAGTAGAAGCCCGTTATTTGTTTGGCGCCCCTGCTTACTCCAACTGTTTTCTCTTTATCTTCACTCTGGTCTTGTCTCCAGTTGCCTCCCTTGTATGTTCAAGTAGTGTCTGCCTTTTCCCTTCGCCCTTGGGAGGTTCCAACAGTATGTCTGTTCTCCCCTGCTGCCATGCGCCAAAGCTCTCCTTCCTACAGCTGCTTCTCACTCTCTTTCTTGATCACTTCCACTCACATGCGCATGCTGTCACTGTTTATACAGATGGTTCTAAATATTCTGACGGTGTTGGGTTCATGGCGGTGTTCCCTGACAGTGTTGTCCAGGGTAATTTGTTAAACTCAGCTAGTATTTTTACTACCGAGCTGTATGCCATCCTCATAGCGCTTCTCTGTATTACATATATGTCTCCTTCAGTGCTTGTGATCATTTCAGATTCCCTCAGTGCTTTACAGGCCATTAAACAGTTTGATTCCCCCCATCCATTGGTCCTTCGTATTCAACTTTGGTTGTGCCATGTGGCTAGCAAAAACAAAGATGTCGTTTTCTGTTGGGTCCCTGGACACAATGTACAGGGCAATGAATAGGCGGATGCTGCTGTGCGGTCAGTGGTATGTGATCTTCTGGTTTCCTATAGAGGCATTCTGTTCAGGGGTTATTTTAGTCATCTCTGCCCATTTTTGCGGCCATTGGTGACAACTGTGTACCTGGAGTATACCTGGAGAGAGTTCCGGGGGTCAACCCCCTCATGGCCCGGTCTGTGACCAGGCTTCATGGTGGATCAGGGCCTGATCTACCAGGCTGTTACTGCTGGCCACACGCAGTCCAACTTATGAACCACAGTCCGGCTGGTCAGGTACTGACATTAGGTGCCTGTCCAGTACCTGTTTGAAGACAGCCAGGGGTCTATTGGTAATCTCCCTTATGTATGCTGGGAGGCAGTTGAACAGTCTTGACCCCCTCACACTTATTGTGTTGTCTCTTATCGTGCTAGTGGCACCCCTGCTTTTCATTTGGGGATGTTGCATTGTCTGCCGAGTCTTTTGCTTTCATAGGGAGTGATTTTTGTGTGCAAGTTTGGTATACTAATCCCTCTAGGATTTTTGAAATGTATATAATCATGTATCTCTCCCGCTTGCTTTCTAGGAAGTACTGGTTGAAGAACTTCAAGCATTCTCAGTAATTGAGGTGTTTTATTGCAGTTATGTGTGCCGTGAAGGTTCTCTGTACATTTTCTAGGTCAGCATTTTCACCTGCCTTGAAAGCTGCTGTTAGTGTGCAGCAATATTCCAGCCTAGGTAGAACAAGCGACCTGAAGAGTGTCATTATGGGCTTGGTATCCTTGGTTTTGAAGGTTCTCATTATCCATCCTGTCATTTTTCTAGCAGATGCCAGTTGGACATATACCATAAAAAATTGCACTCTATTAAACGCTTTTAGATCTGTGGCAATCTTACCACTGTTGCCACACTCGGGAGACTGTGCTCTCCTGTCTCCGCATCAACCATACTCACCTTACCCATGGGTATCTCATGGAACGACTCCCTATTCCTCTCTCTGAGGTTTGTCGGGTCCCTATTTCAGTTCATCACTTTCATGTGGATTGTCCGGCTTACCAGCGAGCTCGCAGGATTTACCTCCATCAGTGCCACTGCTCTACCACTATTACCTTATCTTCCCTTCTTGCAGATGGCCCTGACTTTGACTTACGGTCACTTTTTTACTTTTTGTCAGCAACTGCTTTACTATACAAACTTTGACACATAGCCCTTGGCATCCCTGCCAGCTCTTTTCTCCCCTTACCTCTGATCCCCTCTCCACCTAGCTGTTTATAGCCCCAGCACTATTTTCTGCCCTGCAGTGCTGCATGACATTTGTCAGTTTAGCGCTTTATTTGATTATAATAAAAATTGCCAGAAGTTTCTTGACATCACAGTTCAGATGACTGCAGAATCCTCACCCCTCCATGAGAGAGTAGGTACTCCTCTTCCCGTCTCTGTTCCCTGAATTAAGCCTGAATACCTTCCATCAACTCCACAAGAGCTGTATAATCCTATGGGTTTAGCACTTCCCCTTGATTATAATAATAATAATCTTTATCAATATAAGTGAAATCACTTGATTTTTCAAATCTTTTCTCATCTTTCATAAAAAAAAAAATAGGATTTTTTCAGTAAACTGAAATTAGAAAGTGTGTCAAATACAAAAAATGGCCCGGTGGCCCGGTGGCCTGGTGGCTAAAGCTCCCGCTTCACACACGGAGGGCCCGGGTTCGATTCCCGGCGGGTGGAAACATTTCGACACGTTTCCTTACACCTGTTGTCCTGTTCACCTAGCAGCAAATAGGTACCTGGGTGTTAGTCGACTGGTGTGGGTCGCATCCTGGGGGTCAAGATTAAGGACCCCAATGGAAATAAGTTAGACAGTCCTCGATGACGCACTGACTTTCTTGGGTTATCCTGGGTGGCTAACCCTCCGGGGTTAAAAATCCGAACGAAATCTTATCTTATCTTATCTTATTGGTAAAATATTTCCTTTCATAGTCAGCTGGCAATTTGATTTTTGAGGAAGAATCGTTAACACTTCTGCTGTACTTTTACAGACATTCTCTATTTGTTTGTAAAGCTTTAATCTTGCTTCCCCTTAAGGGAGGTTCCTTGATGCTGGTGAGGGGCTCTTGATCAAGGGAATTGGATCTGTGCTCTGGTTCCCAGAATGAAGCCTGAATACCTTCCATCCCCCCCACATGCACTGTATAATCCTACGGGTTTGGCGCTTCCCTGTGATTATAACAATAATACAGTAGACCCCCGGTTCGCAATATTAACCCTTTCAGGGTCCGTCCCATAGATCTACGGCTTTACGTTGAGTGTCCAAACCGTAGATCTATGCCAAAATTCTAGCACCGTCAAATTTAGCGCGAAAGCGCTCATAGGCCTACATGTGAGAGAACGGGTTGGCATGGTGGGTGTGTGCCATAAACAAAAAATCTAGGCGCCCGCATAGCATTGTGGGAACGCCGGCTCAGTTACCCTTGTTCACCATGCCTCGTCACAAGTCAGCTCTCACTCCCCGGAAAATTGGGACTCTCCTCTTCCTATCTGATAGTTCTGACACTGATGGAAGTGGAAACGAAGACGAATTCTACGGCTTTGATCAGTTAGTGACCGAAAGGAATGACCATGATATTGATAATAGTGCAGAAAACCCTGACGATCCTCAACCTTCTACCTCTGGTGTGGGCACTCGTGACTCACGGTCGGTTGTGCCTCAACGCAAGAGAAAACTAATATTTTCGCGTGGCCAGGTCTCTGACTTCAGTAATGATGATGATAGTGATGTGGATTGTGATTTTATTGCACTCGACGATCATTCGAGTAGTGATAGTGAGGAATCATATTCACCAGTGAAGCGTCGGTATGTTCGCCGCCGCATGCGCTCGGGTAGTGTACCCTATGCTGTGCCCAGGGAACGGAGTACATCCCGTGGCCCTACACCAGTTTTAGGTAGTGATAGTGAGGATGATGTGGCTACACTTGGCATGGATAGACCACAGGCATCAGTGGATGGTGGTAGTGGTGATGGTAGTGGCACCGCCATGCGTGACTCACCAGCCCAGGCTGGGACCCACGCTGCTGACTCGTCAGTTCAAGGACAAAGTGGAGCATCAGCCACCAGCCCACCACAACCACAACCACCCGCACAACCAGCCTATGATGTCCAGTATCCACCAGCAAACCGTATGTGGGATTGGCAGCAAAATCCCAATTTTGTTCCCAAGCCTCACCACTTTGATGACTCTCAAAGTGGAATTCTACCTACTTGTCCCCTTGGAACCACAGCCAATGAACTGGAATTCTTTGAATTATTCTTTGACAGCCATTGATGGAAACTATTGTCAGGGAAAGTAATAAGTATTTTGAGTACACCATGGCAAAGACGATCATATCACCACAGTCAAGACTACACAGGTGGAAAGAGACGACTGTTGCAGAAATGTATTTGCTTTTTGCAACAATAATGCTTATGCCTCATGTCTATAAGCATAATATAAAAGCATACTGGTCCACAGATTGGCTAATTTCTACCCCGGTCTTCAGTGAAATCATCCCAGTGAACAGGTTTATCTTACTCTTACGTATGTTGCACTTCTCTGACAAAACCAGGCCTGACAGAAGTGACAGGTTATATAAGATTAGAAATGTTTTCATGTATCTCAAACAAAAGTTCAGCATATACTTTTATCCATTCAAGAATGTTGTAATTGACGAGTCTTTGATTTTGTTCAAAGGTAGACTGTCATTCAAGCAGTATATACTGAGCAAGAGGAAACGCTTTGGTATAAAACTGTTTGTACTCTGTGACTGTGACAGTGGCCTGGTGTTGGATATTGTTGTATACACGGGAAGTAAAACATTGAAAGATACAAGGATGTTATTAGGTATCTCAGGTGACGTAGTGAGAAACATGATGGCACCTTATCTTGGTAAGGGGCATACATTATATACCGATAACTGGTACACAAGCCCATTACTCAGCGATTTCATGCTAGTGAACAAGACAGATGTGTGTGGCACAGTGCGTTCTAATCGTAAACATATGCCCAGGCTCAACGCAGGTGCTCGTGGTGATGACATGCAGGTGTTTACTGCCAATGACATCATGGCATTATGGTGGCATGACAAACGAGATGTCACATTGTTGACAACCATTCACCATAATGAAATGCAAGACAGTGGCAAAGTTGATCGAGTGACTAATGAACGTATTCGAAAACCAGTGACAGTGATTGATTATACACAAAACATGCGCTTGGTTGACAAATGTGACATGCAGATTGGTTTTGTTGACTGTGTTCGTAAGAGTTACAAGTGGTACATGAAGCTTTTCTTCCATCTCATGGACATTTCAATGCTCAATGCATATAATATGTACCAAATAAAGACTGGCAACAGACCACCGTATGGTGAATTTTGTTTGTCTGTTGTCAGACAACTCATAATGAAGTACCAGGTAAGAACACCTGCTATACAACAAGGTCCTCGAATTCCTCAGGATATACCCAAGCGTTTGAGGAGGGAAGGTGATCGTTTCATAATACAGCTTCCTTCAACTCGGAAGAAATTTGCTCAGAAGAGATGCATCGTCTGTGCACAAACAAAACGACGGCAACAAAGACGCAAAGACACTCGGTTTATGTGTGAGGAATGTAAGGTGCCTCTGTGCATGGTGCCTTGTTTCAAGGAGTTCCACAAGCTCCAGCAGTTCTAAAACCATGTCCAGTGATTGTAAATATGTAAATATATGATAGAACATTAGTATTATACAAGATTTGTGCATGTTTATTGTAATAAACAACAGTGGTAAACAATAATATGATAATAACTTTAGTGCGGTTATTGCGTTCAATACAGTGAGTATATATATATCAATTATATACAGTATTGGTCTCTCAGGCCCCAAATGTTAGTAGGAAAAGAAAAAAATTGGAAAAGAAAAGAAAAAACTATAAAAACCGCTAAATAATGTAATGCGCGTATGTGGAATTCGTCGATGTTGCCGCCACCACATCATTTTGGACAAACTTCTTGGCACTGTATCTCGGTAGGTACTGATCAGAAATTTTTTTTTTGTCTTATTACCTTCATAAAAATATGCTCTTTAACCCTTTCAGGGTCCGTCCCGTAGATCTACGGCTTTACGTTCAGGGTCCAAACCATAGATCTACACCATGAGCTCAGCTCACTCTGATAAACTGTGAGTGGTACGTTTGGGCCTAGATATGAGAGAATACATCTATGTGGTATGTGTGCACCATATAAAACAGATCCTGCAGCACACTGTGTATAATGAGAGAAAAAAAATGAAATCATGATTTTTCGATTAAAACAGCAACTTTGCAGTGTTTTCTCGTATGTTTTTTATAGTTGTATTTGCGATTTCTTGGTCTCATTTGATAGAATGGAAGACATATTACAGAAATAGAGATGATTTTGATTGGTTTTAGCATTGGAAATGGCTTGAAACTGAGCTCAAAGTAGCGGAAATGTTAAATTTTTGCCGATATTCAAGAGTAAACAAACGACCTCACACGTCTAATACACATCAGCTGGTGGGTCTAATATACATTCACAAATATGGTGATGATATTTATACAATTATTACAGTATTGCATAACAGTAAATCTTCTATTTTTTGGTGTGAATAAAAATTCATTATGTGAATAAAAAATCAAAATGGAATTTATTTGTAAAGCCTCAAAACATAACTAATGAACAGAGGAAATGTTAGTTTAGTGCCAGGAATGCCTACATTGTTCATTCTGGACCCTATTTTGAAATTGGAATATTTTGAACTTTGTGTTAAATTGGCCAAATTAACAATTTCCGATCACTTTATTTTGTAGTTGAAACAGTTGACTTGACGATTTCTTGTGCTCAATCGATAGAATAGAAGTAATACTAGTGAAATAGCTAAGAATTTGGTTGATTGGAATAATGTAATTGGCCTAAAATGGGAGTCAAAGTCGGCAAAATCGCCGATTCATAAATATCGCTGACACATCAAAATTCGCGAGAGCATAATTTCGTCAATTTTCCACCAAATTTCGTACTTTTTGTTTTATTACCTTCACAAAAAGATTCTCTACGATTTCATAAGAAAAAATAACAAATTTTTTTTTTGAAAATTCTTGGACACTGGAGCACCACTTCAGATTTTGGCCTTGGACCCTGAAGGGGTTAATCCGTTCCTGAGAGCTCATCGTAAACTAAAATTATCGGAAAGCGAATCAATTTTCCCCATAAGAAATAATGGAAATCAAATTAATCCGTGCAAGACACCCAAAAGTGTGAAAAAAAAAACTTTTACCACATGAAATATTAAGTTTAATGCAATAGAATAATTACAATAACAACAATAACAATAGAATATGTAACAAAAGAATAATTGACACTTACCTTTAATGAAGATCTGGTGATGACTGATGGGATGGGAAGAGGGGAGAGTGTGGATGGTGTTAGCATTTAGAAGGGGAATCCCCCTCCATTAGGACTTGAGGTAGCAAGTCCTTTTCCAGGGATACTTCCCTTCTTTTAATGCCACTAGGACCAGGTTGAGAGTCACTGGACTTGTGTCGCACAACATATCTGTCCATAGAGGCCTGTACCTCTCGTTCCTTTATGACTTTCCTAAAGTGGTTCACAACAGTGTCATTGTACAAGTTGCCAACATCCCTTGCAGTAGCTGTCTGAGGGTGATTTTCATCAAAAAAGCTTTGCACTTTAAGCCACATTGCACACATTTCCTTAATCTTTGAAGTAGACAACTTCTTCAATTTCTCTACCCCCTCCTCCGGAGCAATTTCCTCAGGTGTGGCCTCTTGCTGTTGAAGATGATCTAGCAGCTCATCAGTGGTTAGTTCGTCATTGTCCTCCTCCATCAACTCTTCCACATCCTCCCCACTAACCTCCAACCCCAAGGACTTCCCCAATGCCACAATGAATTCCTCAACTGGCATAGGCTTCTCAGGGTTAGCCTCAAACCCTTCGAAATCCCTTTTGTCTACACATTCTGGCCACAGTTTTTTCCAGGCAGAGTTCAAGGTCCTCTTAGTCACTCCCTCCTAAGCCTTACCTACAAGGTTTACACAATTGAGGATATTAAAGTGATCCTTCCAAAACTCCTTTAGAGCCAATAGAGTATCTGTGGTAACTTCAAAGCACCTTTCAAACATAGCTTTTGTGTACAGTTTCTTGAAGTTGGAAATAACCTGCTGGTCCATGGGCTGCAGGAGAGGAGTGGTATTAGGAGGCAAAAACTTGACCTTAATGAAACTCATGTCCCCAGAAAGTCGCTCTGCCAAGTCTGTAGGATGACCAGGGGCATTGTCAAATACCAGGAGGCACTTAAGGTCTAATTTCTTTTCAATTAGGTAATTTTTCACATTGGGGGCAAATGCATGGTGTAACCAGTCATAGAAAAAGTCCCTAGTGACCCATGCCTTACTGTTTGCCCTCCACAGCACACACAAATTAGCCTTGAGGATATTCTTTTGCCTGAACGCTCTGGGAGTTTCTGAGTGATACACCAATAAAGGCTTCACTTTGCAATCACCACTAGCATTGGCACACATCAGAAGAGTAAGCCTGTCTTTCATAGGCTTATGTCCTGGGAGTGCATTTTCCTCCTGAGTAATGTAGGTCCTGCTTGGCAATTTCTTCCAAAACAGGCCTGTTTCGTCACAATTAAACACTTGTTCAGGCTTCAATCCTTCAGCCTCTATGTACTCCTTGAATTCATGCACATACTTTTCAGCCGCTTTGTGGTCCGAACTGGCAGCCTCACCATGCCTAATCACACTATGTATGCCACTATGATTCTTAAATCTTTCAAACCAACCTTTGCTGGCCTTAAATTCACTCACATCACCACTAGTTGCAGGCAATTTTTTTACCAAATCGTCATGCAACTGCCTAGCCTTTTCACAAATGATCGCTTGAGAGATGCTATGTCCTGCTATCTGTTTTTCATTTATCCACACCAATAACAGTCTCTCAACATTTTCTAACACTTGCGGTCGCTGTTTCGTAATCACAATTGCACCTTTTGCAAGAACAGCTTCCTTGATTGCCGTTTTCCTGCTCACTATAGTAGAGATGGTTGATTGGGGTTTACTATACAACCTGACCAGCTCTGACACATGCACTCCACTTTCATACTTTGCAATTATCTCTTTCTTCATTTCAACAGTCATTAGCACCCTTGCTCTCGAAGGGTTGTCACTAGGAGCTTTCTTGGGGCCCATGTTGACTTATTTTGCAGAAACAAGAACGAAAAACAGTGATAATATGGAATGTACCGAATGTATCCTTAGATGCGCGCACACTGGCTGGCTTGTAAACACTGGCACACATGGGGCAGTTCAGGCCACACATGGACACGTCTCGTACGAACCGCATCACATACCGGGTTTTGTAACGGGAACCGAGGCAAACTTTCTGCGATATAATGCATCGGTTACCGGATTTATCGGATACCGATAGCATCTCGAATCGGGGGTCCACCGTAATTTAATCTTGCTTATTTATTTAAGAAGTTGAGTTTGTCTTTGCTATATATTATACCTCTGAATATAATAAATACCAGTGCTAGTTTAAGTCCTTGGTCTACATGCTGAGCATATTGATTGTGAAAATATGATATACAGTGGACCCTCGCCTAACGATATTAATCCGTTCCTGAGAGCTCAACGTTAGGCGAAATTATCGTTAGCCGAATTAATTTTCCCCATAAGAAATAATGGAAATCAAATTAAGCCGTTCCTGATGCCCCAAAGTATGAAAAAAAAAAATTTTACCACATGAAATATTAATTTTAATACACACAAACTGAAGAAGACATGCACAGTTACATCACACATACCTTTATTGAAGTTCTGGTGATGATTGATGGGATGGGAGGAGGGGAGAGTGTAGATGGTGTTAATGTTTAGAAGGGGAATCCCCTTCCATTAGGACTTGAGGTGGCAAGTCCTTTTCTGGGGTTACTTCCCTTCTTTTAATGCCACTAGGACCAGCTTGAGTCATTGGACCTCTGTCGCACAACATATCTGTCCATAGAGGCCTGTACCTCCCGTTCCTTTATGACATTCCTAAAGTGTTTCACAACATTGTCAGTGTAATAGTCACCAGCACGGCTTGCAATAGCTGTGTGAGGGTGATTTTCATCAAAAAAGGTCTGCACTTTAAGCCACATCACACACATTTCCTTAATCTTTGAAGTAGGCAACATCCTCAATTTCCCTATCCCCTCCTCCGGAGCAGTTTCCTCAGGTCTGGCCTCTTGCTGTTGAAGATGATCTAGCAGCTCATCAGTGGTTAGTTCTTCATTGTCCTCCTCCACCAACTCTTCCACATTCTCCCCACTAACCTCCAACCCCAAGGACTTCCCCAATGCCACAACAGATTCCTCAACTGGCATAGGATTCCCAGGGTTAGCCTCAAACCCTTCAAAATCCCTTGTGTCTACACATTCTGGCCACAGTTTCTTCCAAGCAGAGTTCAAGGTCCTCTTAGTCACTTCCT